>NC_073691.1:58190245-58428157 GCF_029784155.1 Uranotaenia lowii | reverse complement strand
CAAAATAAGAGCTGAATGGGAACAAAATTGGTACGCTTCTTCAAATTTCCTGAGAAGGATTAAGAAATGTACCACTAAATGGAATGATCGCAGGAACGCTTCTGAACAGCGAGTCTTGAGTAGGTTAAGAATAGGACATACTCGATTAACTCATTCATTCCTTTTTGAGAAAGACTCGCCACCTGTATGTCAATTCTGTGGAGTACGGACTACTGTTCAACATATTCTCGTTGATTGTGATGGATATGATCAAGCCAGACGAGATCATGGAATAACCGGAGATATCAGTGGAATTCTACATAACGATTCATCGAAAGAAACAGCAATTATAAACTTCATGAAAGCTATTGAAATGTTCGATAAGATTTAAGTTATTATATCATTATGTAAATTAGCTTTTAAGAAACTTTAAGACACGAATGCCATGAAAATAGTAAAATGTCTTTAACTAAATAATAATAATAATAATTTACACGTATTTTATTTACACTCCATACGCAAATGCTGCATCTTGGCCTTAACCCCGGCCATAAGATTCTGCACAACCTGTGAATCAATCGTTTTTTACATGTAAACAAATACTTTCTTCAGTTACTCGAGTGTCTTCACTTCCTTAGGTCGTTTAAGAAGGTGCTGCCCCGATCAAGACGAGATATTTTGATACTAATTTTTTCTATCTAAATGAGTTATAATTCAGTACTCGTAGGATGTTAAAATATCTCAAATTATATCCAAAAATCTTTACGATCATAGCTAAATTATATCAGTTTTTGATATGCTCCTATCAAGATTATATATGGTTCAGATAACATAGTTTGATATTAGGCTGAACAAATCCTATCAAAATTAAAACCTATCAAGATATGAATGCTTCGAGAAAAAATTCTAGTGGAATCCCGATCAGGAGGGAAAAACTAAATTATATCAAGATGAGATATTTTGATACTAATATTTTTCCTATCTAAATGAGTTATTATTCAGTACTCGTAGGATGTTAAAATATCTCAAATTATATCAAAAAATCAATGCGATCATAGCTAAATTATATCAATTTAAGATATGCTCCTTACAAGATTATATCTCGTTTAGATAGCATAGTTTGGTATTGGGCAGAACAAAACCTATCAAAATTATAACTTATCAAGATATGAATGCTTCGAGAAAAATTTCTAGTGGAATCCCGATCAGAAGAGCATATCAGAATCGTTACTCAAACCTATCTCAGCGAGATATTTATATCTGATTCAGTTTAAGTTTTGAAATGAGATTTGTTGTTTGTGATTTTTCTTAAACAGAATTATATCTACTTTTGATAAAAACAATTTTTTTAAACGCACTTTTTCAAGCTTTAAGTCGAAATTAACCGATTACCTATATGAATGAAAATAATCATTTTTGAGGCATCGTTGATCTGCCTGCATGCTTTAAAAGCTGCTATTGGATTTTCGGAGCCTTCATTTCAATAGGTACTTCTAGTATTTCTTATCAAATTCTGATAATCCTATTCCAATTCATTCTAATTTCAAAGCATCAGGTAAACTTTCAATGTATTTCATTCATCTGAACGTCCGCACGCATCCCTTTTAAAATTCCAATAGTCCGATTCCAATTCTTCAAGTAAACGTATAGAAATTCCCATTGTCCAGTTTGAATCCACACAAACGGCTGCCTGATTCCCGTGCGCACGCTTCCCTTTGAGAATTCCGATAGTCCGATCCCGATCGGGCCGATCCTTCAAAATTCCAATACATCAGGTACAGTTATATGAATTCCCATTGGCCAATTCTATGGAACACAAAAGGCAGCCTGTCTTTGCGCTGGCCCCAAACAAGCAGCCAGGATCGAGCTATGCAGGATCAGTACGAAAATAAAATCCCACCTTCTATGAAGCGCAGGTAGAGTAGTAAGCAAGGACACACAGCTGGTGGGATGGATGGCATTGGAAAAATGGTGAGTTTGAGTCTCATCTCTTATCGCCATCTTTTTTTGCATACAAGTCCTATAAGATTTTTAGTTTATATATCCTATCCGGATGAGTTATAATTTTGTTTAAATTCTAACAACGGCTGATATGAATTAGTTATGGTTGCATGGACTTTTTGATATAATTTGAGATATTTTAACATCCTACGAGTACTAAATTATAACTCATCCAGATAGGAAAAAATTGAATATCAGAATATCTCATCTTGATATAATTTAGTTTTTCTCTTCTGATCGGGATGTCAATAAACCACATTATTTGCTAAAACCATGCTCCACCCGATCAGGAGAGCATATCAAAATAATAACTCAAACGTATCTCACCGAGATATTTACATCTGATTAAGTTATGATTAAGTACTTTAAATTTTCGATTTTAAGTTTCTCCAATCTGAATTATATCTTATTCTGATTGACAGACTTGAATGGGGTTGAGCTCATTTTCAATGATAAAGATTTTTTTTCGGATTTTCCTAAAATAAAATGATTATATCATATTTTGATATACGTGCAACTTTTCATGAAACACGGACATCGAAGTCAACGGCCCAAACCGTGAATTGATGAGTTTCGCTCAACAGATCTATTAAATTGAATCCAACTTTTGGAAAACCAAAATGGAGCATGGATATTAGCATATTTTGTGGTTTATTGACATTCCACTAGAAATTTTTTTCGGAGCACTCATATCTTGATAAGTTATAATTTTGATAGGTTTTGTTCTGTCCAATATCAAACTATGCTATCTGAATGAGTTATAATCTTGAAAGGAGCATATCTAAAATTGATATAATTTAGCTATGATCGCATAGATTTTTTGATATAATTTGAGATATTTTAACATCCTACGAGTACTGAATTATAACTCATTTAGATAGAAAAAAATTAGTATCAAAATATCTCATCTTGATATAATTTTGTTTTTCCCTCCTGATCGGGCATTTTTGGTTTCCCAAAACTTGGATTCAATTTTATGAATCTGTTGAGCGAAACTCATAAACGTACGGTTTGGGCCGTTAATTTCGATGTCTTACTTACTTACTTAATGATCCCGCGCCGATCCACCGGTGCATAGGGCCGTTGTAAAAGACCTCCACTGTTGACGATCCGGAGCCAGCGTCTTCACCTGGTCCCAGTCAAGATTCTCGTCGACAGTTCGGATTTCAGCGGCTAGGCTTCGCCGCCACGAGTTTCTGGGTCTGCCTCTTCTTCGATGACCTTCTGGATTCCAATCTAGCGCTTCTCTGCAAATCTCGTTTTCATCTTTTCGCAGTGTGTGCCCAATCCATCTCCACTTACGTTCCCGAATCTCGATTTCTAGCGCCCTTTGATGACACCGGCGATGTAGTTCCTCATTCGAGATCCAGTTGCCAGGCCACCAAGCGCGGATGATATTCCGCAGGCAGCGGTTTACAAATACTTGCAGTTTTCGCGTCGTCACCGCATATGTGCACCAAGTTTCGCACCCGTACAGCAATACGGATTTGACGTTTGAGTTGAAGATTCGGATTTTTGTTCGTAGAGAGATCTGGCGTGACCGCCAGATGTTTCGGAGACTCGCAAACGCAAATCGGGCCTTTCTGATCCGGGTTTCGATGTCTTTCCTGGTACCACCATCAATCGTTATCTGGCTACCAAGATACTGGAAGCACTCCACTTTCTCCACTTGTTGCCCAGCTACCATGAAACTGGAGGGATTTGCTGTGTTGATCTCCATAGACTTGGTCTTTCCGACATTGACTTTGAGACCTGCTGCCTTGGAACTTTCGGTGAGGTCGTCGAGTTTGCTCTGCATATCCGGTTGTGTTTGGGCGAGCAAAACAATATCGTCAGCCAGGTCAAGGTCGTTCAGTTGCTCCATTGTTGTAGGATTCCACGGCAATCCTCGGTTCGGTGCACAGTCGATCGATCCAGTCAGAATCTCATCCATTACGATGAGAAAAAGTAGCGGTGATAAAATACATCCTTGTCTCACTCCAGCAGTTACCGGGATTGGTTCGGACAAGACACCATCGTGCAAGACCTTGCATGAAAATGCCTCGTATTGTGCTTCGATGAGATGGACTAGTTTCTCTGGGACCCCTCGTCGCCTTAGAGCCGCCCAGATGTTTTCATGGTTAAGTCGGTCGAATGCTTTTTCGAAATCAACGAACACCAGCAGAAGAGAGTCCTGGAATTCGTTGATTTGTTCCAGTATGATTCGTAGCGTTGTGATGTGGTCCACACATGATCTTCCGGATCGGAATCCAGCTTGTTGCCAATTTTCTCCTGGATCCTGTTCAGGATCACTTTGCAGAGTACTTTGAGGGTTGTACAGATCAACGTTATGCCTCGCCAGTTATCGCACTCTGTCAGGTCTCCTTTCTTCGGGACCTTTACGAGGATACCCTGCATCCAGTCGGCCGGGAATGTTGCAGTATCCCAGATGTCGGCGAAGAGACGGTGCAACATTTGTGCTGACAGGGCAGGGTCGGCTTTCAGCATTTCAGCAGGGATGCAATCGATCCCAGGTGCTTTGTTGGATTTCATGTTCTTGATTACCGCTTCTATTTCAGCCAGCGAAGGCGCTTCCGAGTTGACGCCATTTATGCGACTTACTGTTGGCGCTTCGAGCTGCGGATTCTGTTGGCCATCGCTATTCGTGACTCGGAAGAGTTGTTCGAAGTGCTCAGTCCATCGTTTGAGCTGATCTGTTCGATCGGTCAATAACTGACCTGCTCGGTCTTTCAGCGGCATTCTTGCATTTGTCCTTGCACCACTGAGGCGGCGAGAAATGTCATAAAGTAATCGGATATCTCCATTGGCGGCGGCTCTTTCTCCCTCTTCGGCTAGGGAGTTTGTCCAGGCTCTCTTGTCTCGTCTACAAGCTCGTTTAACTGCCTTTTCCAGCTCCGCATATCGTAAGCGGGCGGCTGCTTTGGCTGACCCGGTACATGCCTGCTCAATTCCGACTTTCGCCTTTCTCCGATCATCGACCATCCTCCAAGTTTCATCCGACATCCATTCACTTCTTCTTCCACACACTTTACCAAGAGTACCATGGCTCGTCGTGATAAAAGCATTCTTGATTCCACACCACTGTTCTTCGACTGTTCCGTCTGTTGGCAATTCCGAGGCTCGGGATTCTAGCTGTTCAACGTATGCCCTTTTCACCTCTGGATTCTCCAACCGGCGGACGTCGTATCGACACCCGACTTTCTCCTCGCGCCGTTGGACACGCGCAACTCTCAGTCGTATTTCGCCAAGGACGAGGTGATGGTCAGATGCAATGTCTGCGCTTCGTTTGTTGCGGACATCAAGAAGGCTCCTTCTCCATTTTCGGCTGATGCAGATGTGGTCAATTTGATTTTCTGTTCGGCCATCTCGGGATACCCAAGTGACCTTATGTGCTGGTCGATGGGGGAAGAGCGATCCACCGATCACCATGTTGTTGTTGCCACAAAATTCTACAAACAGCTCTCCGTTTTCGCTCATCTGTCCTAGACCATGGCGCCCCATGATGCGCTCAAGGTCCTGATTGTCGGAGCCAATCTTTGCGTTGAAGTCGCCCAAATGGATTTGAATGTCACCCTTCGGAATTTTCTCTACCACGCTGTTCAGTTGACTGTAAAACTGCTCTTTCTCCTGCAAGTCGGCAACGTCAGTTGGCGCATAACACTGGACCATTGTAAGGTTTCTAACCCGTGTTCTGAATCTGGCTACGATTATTCTTTCGTTTATTGGTTCCCATCTAATGAGGGCCGCGTAGGCCTGCGGGCTTAACAGGAAACCAACTCCTCGTTCCCGAGTAGCGTGTTCTCCTCGTATGCCAGAGTAAAGCAGGACTTGCCCGGATTGTGTCTTGTGTTCTCCAGTATTAGGCCAACGGACTTCGCTCAGTCCCAGAATTTCAAGCTTGAGGCGGCTAGCCTCTCTAGCAAGTTGTTCCAGTTTGCCTTGTTGGGCAAGGGTTAAAACGTTCCAAGTTCCAATTCGTGTCCGTGTTTTCATGCTAAAAGTCGTTGCCAAAGTTCCAGGTCGGTCATTTCTTTCGGATTCCGTAACAATTTCAAGTCGGGAACAGTAGGTTGTTAGCCTAAAGTCCCTATCCCGCGATGGGGCTGCCATCTTGGCCTTAGCTGGCGGGAGCCGCATTTCATAGATTCAGCCGCTCGCTGCGAGACAGACGCTGCTTGAGCCGCCCCTGACCTGGAGAACAGACGCTCGGTTGTTGTTGCACGCCGCCCCTGACCTGGGGAACAGACGCGTGCGGCCACCTTCTCAGTCTGCATGCGACCAAAGCATCCACCGGGGTTGGGTACCCGATCTCCGCTTAGGTTACTCGCAATGATCAAATAGGCACTTATCTGCATTTGCCTCACAATCATTCAGATTGATAACATTTTTCTGGCATTTTCAGCATTTATTATTTTCCGTTCAAGGCATAAATGCAATATTGTTTATTGGCATAACGTAATATTGTAGTTTTCTTTTTATTCAGAATACACTTATACAAATGACTCCTACGGTAGGACCTACTACTTTGAAAAGCCAAATCCATTAAAGTGAGCCGGAAGAGCAGCCAAAAATCGGATGCTACTCATGATCAAAGGAATTTCGAGTCCGTTAGTGAAGTCATTATTTTCGTTTCAAGCAAAAATAAAGTTGTTTGATAAAAGATTCGCTCAGCCGGATTGTATCGCAAAAGCCCGACAACATTTACCCAGAATGAACCATTCTCCAGATTTTTTTCACAGAATGCACCATTTACCATAAGTTTTTTCTCAGGATGGACCATATCCCAGATTTTTTGTCCCCAGAATGGTACATTTTCTAGAATGCCAAAAAAAAAAATCTATAAAAGTGGTTTTCTGAAATTCTGGAGATTTTCAATTCTGGGCAAACGTTTACGGCGAAATGGAGTAAAACCCTTAGCAGATATTTATCTTAAAAGTTAATCTATTCAATTCGGCTAAAAATATTGTTTTGTGAGCATTCAAATACTGACAAAAAAAAATTTAACCTTGTGAAACATTTTTTATTTCTGAATATTTTCGAAAATCACGAAAGTTTTATAAAAAAAAGCCTGGGTAATCGATTTTAATTTTTTTTACCAACATCAGCTGATTCATGTCTGTAAGAAAAAATCAAAGTTACCGAAAAAAAGTTCTTTATAAAAACAATAGACTTCTGAAATTCGGTGATTCTTCGGCGATTTTCTGTGATGCTTTTTTTCATAAATTTTGATAGAAAATTTATAACAAACATTTATAACAAGTTATTTCACTTATAATTTGCATTCCACATTACCAAAGTCATAGTATAGCTTTAAAAATCCTATGCATATGATATCTACATAAGATTAAAAATTATGAAAATTTCGAAAAAAATTTTAGAATCAAGAATTTAATTTTAAAGATAGTTGTTTTCTGTAATTTCGACAACCTTGCTCATCATATCAATGCAATGGTCCAATACAGAATTTCAATTTAAAAAACGGGGGTTTTCACGTTTATAGGATAAAAAATCTAAGCTTAGACAACGAGTTTTTATTGCGGAAAAAATCACAAATCTGATTATAAGCACGTGAATTTGTTTTATCTTTTCTACTTGAGATTTGTTTTCGTCAAAATTTGTAGTTATAAAAAATGACGTGAAGCTTTCCTAATTATAAAAATAAAAATTATTTTAAGTGCGGCCCGCCGACAACATTTCAAATTTAAAGTGGCCCGTTGGTTCAAAAGGTTGCTCACCCCTGTCTTAGTGAGATACGTTTGAGTTACTATTTTGATATAGGCCCTTATTCTGCGCCGCGCGTGACGTGATGATAGTCGACTCACCCAAGTCATTCTATTCCGGTAGTCGGTTTAGGTGAGGAACGTCACTTCGAATGAACTTTGTGAGTTCTTACCCTATTCTCGTAGTCACCGTGGGTGAGAATCGTCGCATTCGGGTGACGATTTTAGGTGACAATTGTCGGTACCTTTTCAGGTGGTGACGAGAATAAAATGGAATGAAAAATTACGAAAATTACTGTAAAGCGAAGTTGTTAGTTGTTAAATTTCAATCAAAATTTTTTACCTAGCATGTTTCTAGCTTAAAATTATTAATAAATTTGTAAACACGACGATAATTTCTTTTTACGAGAAGGGTTGGAATTTAAGGGAGCAGGTTTTATTTAAGGGATTTTTGCAATCAAATCTTCCCTGCCATCATGCAATCTAACTGTTGCCACTGAGGGCAGGAGGAGATGTGCATGGTGCGAGTTTTCTGGTCCATCCGGGCCCGGATTAATTACAAAAATGTAGGTACATTGAGATTGAAATTTTGAAAAATCCTAAGGAAAAACTAATTTCATTAGCTTTAATGATTTTTTATAATTCATAAACTATTTTGAATTATTAATTGTGAACACTTTCGAAAAGTCAAAACCCCGAGGCATATTCATAATTTTTAATCTTTTTATTTAGTAGACGTTACTTTCTTAAAACGTATCTCAAAATTATTTGGATTTGGTGTAAAATCAATAAAAAATTTAGAGGAAACTATAAATAGCTTCCCGAACACTAACGCTGATAGCAGATCGTGAATCAGCTCTCAGCGAACCGGCTTCAGCGACAGCAACGGATTCAGCAGGAATGTGTTAGGATACGCGAGGCCCATCACGATACACTTCATGGCATCCTGCCGGGCGTAGCTGGTATTTTCGTCCGTGTACGTTCCGGGCAGCTCGATCATGACCTTCAAGGCCAGCTCACTGTTTGTATCCTGGAGGATGTCGTGCAACAGACGGTACAGCTTGTGAATTGAGCCTCCAGCTGACCGACTCCGGGGAAGACTTCCTTTACCTGGTCGCACTGCTTCGCCCCGTTCAAGCGGAATGGAAACGATAATTGACCGCTCCCGTCGATTTCTTCCATCAGCACTCGTCCTCGCTGATTTTCGCCTCAAGCTGGCCGCAACACGTCGCGAAAACTTTTAAATTTTCCGAAGAATTAAAACAAAAACATAAGTTAAACAGTTCGGGGCTCATCCAGTCACTCAGCTGGGGATGAACTTCTGTCACTTGCTGTCACCTCACTTAAACCGACTGTCGGAATAAGGTGACAAGAGTCGAGTGTCGGTGAGGTGACTCGCCAATCATCACGTCACGCGCGCGCAGAATAAGGCCCATACTCTCCTGATCGGGATGTCAGTAACCCACAACTCATTAAAGTACGGTTTGGGCCGTTGACTTCGATGTCCGTGTTTCAGGAAAGTTATATGCATATCAAAATAAGATACGGTTATAATATATTAAAACAATTTGAAACAAATTCATTATCGTTGAAAGTGATTTCAATCCTATTCAAGAAAGCCAATCAAAATAAGATATAATCAAGATTCAAGAAACTAAGAGGGGAATATTATGAGAACAATATTCTAACTGAAAAAGATATAAATATCTCGTTGAGATATGTTTAAGTTCTTTTCTCCTGATCTCCTGATCGGGGCTTCATAATCGCCCAGTACTTCTCGATGGGGCGGAGTTCCGGAGTGGTGGGACGGTTGAAGTTCGCGATGGTGATTGGCAACCTTGCCAACCAGCGTTTGGTCAACATGAAATGTCGCCGTTTCTGATGTTGACGAAAATTCCGGATAACAATTTTAAGTCATGTTCTAGATTATCGATAATTGTGATTGAGGATTTCCCTGTATAGAAAAAAGCCGTATCATCAGCGAATTACCTGATTACATTTATCATTGATATATAGAAAGAAAAGAATCGGCCCTATATTGCTGCCTTGAGGCACTCCAACGCAGATGTTTTTAGATTCACTCTCTGTTCCTTCGATAACGACAAATTGTTTTCGGTTATCAAGATAGCTTCGAACTAAGTCATCATGTAACCCTTTTATCCCATATTTGTACCTTTTAGCCAAAAAAATTTCATGCTTTTAACATATCGAAGGCTTTTTTTTACATCGAGAAATAATGCACCAAATATATTTTTTTAATCAATTTCCTTGATTATTGAGTAAACTAACTCAGAGATTGCAATGAGTGTGCCAGACCCGGGTCTAAAACCGTGTTGCAGTTTTTAAAGAATAGTGCGCAACATTGCGTTGCATTTATTTCAATCGAATGGGAGATGAAATCACAGAAGATTGATTTATTATGCGGTTTCTTATGTGGAAAAATCGTGTTTGACGAAAGTTTACCAAAAGTTGACAAATGTTTTGTTTATGATTCTCGTTAGTGAATGGCTTTGGGCTTGAGCTTTCTGCTCACAGAGGAAACAACTTTCAATCAAATTTTTCAACTAATACGTCCACTTTATTGGCATATCTTTACGTCTGGGAACGTTCCGCTCGATTTAGCAGAGTAATAATAACAAAAAATGGACGGTCCAAACCGTTTAGCTAAACACTATTTTTATTCAAAATATTCAAGCAAATGCTGAAAAGCGCCGCCCGTGAGAGGTCGTGATGTTATTTTGTTTATGAGCGAGCGTACGCCTCGAAGCCATCATCATTGGAGACTGTCTGTGGAGCTGTGTGGCTTGTTTGGCTCACGGGGAGGAGATTTCCTTTTCCCAATTCTCGGGGAACGGGTCGTATCGAGTGGGCACTTCATGGCCTAACACGCTTCATGCTGGCGTTGATCTTTACCGTCCATATGCCTGAAGTTCCTTACAGAACAGAGGAACTACTTATTGCGAGCCTCGACGGCGATGGACGACTGCTGATGGGAAAAAAACCTTTCGGAATTGCACTTACCCACTTTGTATAGAACGAAATAATTTGTTTTGAGTTCTATTCATTAGGGTCTCCGTAATCAGAGCGCCTCGAAAACCTTGGCTTTCAAGTGATCTTCCCGAAGTACCCGCGGACTGACTGAATGATGGTGGATTCAAAATCGGTGTGAACGAGGAAAAAGGTCAAGGATTGACGAACCGGAGCGGCTGGATAAGCTGATCCGATTCTGAAAAACTTCATTTTCAGAATTCAGTTAGAACTTCTAGGCTTGTAAAAGCAGTAGTCTAGATTTTTTTTTGCAAATTCAAATAAATACCTAGTTAGACAGAATACCTAGACATCTTAATTTGAAATCCCTACAAAAATATATGAAAGCGGAAGATTAATAGTTACTGGATTTTTTCAGCACGAGTCGTACATTTATATATAAGTACGTCGAGTGCTGGAAAATCATGTTTTACAACGAGTCAAGACGCGCAACTTAATGAAAACTTGCATATATGAACAACCGATTATTTGTTATCAGTAATCAGTAAGCTATGAAGTATGATTGTAATCATTTTTCATTCGAATCTTTAGTTTCAAGTAAGTGATTCGGATTCCGATTGTCCGTGGACCGTGGAAGCAGCAGCAGGAGCAGCTTTGGTTGACCAGCTTCTAGGTTTGTACAATGCTTTTCCGTTCGTAGGTATGACAATTTGCGAGGCGTGAAATTTTCCCAGATATTCCTTAATTATCATAAAGGAAAATGCACGAGACTGATGGAAGTTTATAAGATTTAAGCCATGCCTCAGGCGATTGCTCAAAGGGACAAATCATCCTAATGGATGAAAACTCCGAAAAAACCTGTTGATCATGCCGACACTGGAGTGGACATTTAAGTATTGCAAAGGCATAGGAGTTAGAAATATTCTAGAGTTGCTGAAGGCTATGTAAAGCTTAGTTCTTTTAGAAATGGGACAGTTACAAATGCCTGTATCTCAAAAACCATTCGTTTGAACGAAATACTTTCTATGAAGGAAAAGTAGGCAATGTTATGATATTTCATGAAAAAATTTGAAAAAAAATATTTACCGTTTTTTGTAAAAGAAATTTCTACTTTATTCTTGGTGTCTCCCATTGGCCGGCGCACACTTTTTTCTGTCATGGTATTGATCAGTTTCTCCAACTTATACTTTGTAAAATCTATATTTTAGGTGGCTTCACCTTCCTTCTTCAATTTCTGATACTTTTTGGTCCAATACTTCTCTGGAAACTGGAAACTGGAAGCATTTTAGTGGATACAGTTGTTTCGAAATGAACAAATTTGGTTATTTTTTATCTCATTTTTGAACGTTTTTTTTTCGGTACCGGTTTTACAGCTTAAGAGCTTTGGAACTATCAAAAAATGGCTGTTTGAGGTTGGATTTCAATGAGTCATCACTAGGCAACACTTTCAGCTTATCGGAGAAAATTGTTTTGGACATTTCAGCGATCTACCCTTAGCTTTTCGTTTATTGAAAATTAAAAATGCTGGTATGAGACTTGCATTCCTTGATGATCCTTAACCGTTGTTGCCGATCATCTGCTTCACTCCAATGCTTGATTTGAACTTTGTGGACATTATTGACAGTGTTTGCATACTTATCCACCACATAAACTCAGTAATTCTTTGAATAATCAACGGTTTTTTCAGCTATCAATTTGATAATGACAAATTTTAAAGGAATCTGTGCAAAAATTTTTTTTTCTTTTTCTCAAGCATCGTACATATCTCAAAAACGCGTAAATTTTAAATTTTGAAAAAAATAGGTCGAATAGTACTTTTTACAGGCAACAAAATGCTGTTCAAATTTTTAATATCCAATAACTAGTTAACGAGCTATTAGCAAATGAAAGTGTCCCATTTCTAAAAGAACTAAGCTTTAGAGAATTCCTTTCAACAAAAAAAGAACGTCGCAGAAAAAAAACGTTTGGGGCTCCAACTGAAAGCTCGGAGCGTTTAAACTATCCACACACTAAGATTGCAATTATTCCGCTCGGGACCATGATCCTCTCAATTACAGGAAAACAGCTCATAATGACACTTGGAACTGTCAAATACAAGTGTTTTCCTGGGCCGCGGGTAGATAGCTAACCGAATCACGTGACAAACCCTTGATCCTGAAATTCAAAGGGAATTTACTTTCGAGTGTTCAGGAAAACGAACAAATTCTGGATAGAAGTCTCCTGTATCTCGCGACGTTGCTAAATGACAGTTGTGGTGGTTTTGAAATGTGTTTTTTGCAGACTTTATTTACTCGCTGTTGGTTTCATCGTGGAAGTGAAAGTATGTGGCTTTTGTTTTAAACTACTTAATCTAACAATAATGATTCCAATTTGTCTCCTTTCTTCTATAAACAACGTACGTCATGTATTTATAGCCGTCTTCCCGAAAAAGGTTAGTTGCTGAAGTCCGGGCTGGAGGAACAGTTCTCCCCGAAGGATCCTCCAGCGCAGTTATACACGCCAAAAAAATCAACTGCCCGCCGAATGGTTCTCCTTCGTTCAACTCGCGGCCCAGCTAGTGGCATGATTCCACCGTCAAACATGTGGTTGAGCTGGTAAGTTTTTAAAAATGAACCTTAAATGACTGAGAATTAACATTTTTCCATTCTTTGTTTTCAGGCGACCAGCAGAGACGTCGTAATTTTATTATCAAAACTTTTACTAATAATATGCTTCTCATTAAGAATAATAAAAGTTTATTGATTTGAAAAATATAATTTTTTTAATTTTCTACATAATTCCATTCCAATTTCAATGTAAACATCAAAAGAAAACAGTCCTGAGCCTACAGGATAGTCCGAAAACTTTCTGTAAATCACAGGAGAAAGCTGTTGCGAGCCTACAGGACATTTTGACAGGTGTTTTCCTGAGCTATTTTGCTGTCCTGAAATCGTCCTGTAGTTTCAGCTGTTGAAAATACAGGACGAAATCGTTCCGACCACATGAGAAAAGATTAAGTGTGCACACACTAAGATTGCAAATTACCCCCTCGGGATAATGACTCTTCGAACCACAGGGAAATTGCTGACATTAAACGAAGTTCTTATGGGAATCATCCCGAATCCCAGGACGCTTCATTTCTTCTGAAATTCTGGACAACATTCCCACGAATGCACAGGTACTCCAACAATTGTCCTGTATCACGGAGAAACATCAGCTGTCAACCGTTTTCTGTCGCGCTTTTTTATAGTTTATCTTTTTCTATCCTATGTGGTTGCTCCGAATAGTTTCCCGCTCGTGCGGCTAATTAATAGTCGATCAATGGAAATCGCGGGAGCTGCTATAAGCCAGGCGGAAGGTGCCATTCGTTCCTAAGGATCCATGTATATTCAACCAGTTCGAGGTATTGGCCGGTCGCAGCATTCAACGCCCAACCGGGTTGCTGGAGCAGAACACCAAGGTCAAGATTCCCTAGAACCTGATGGCTGAACATCAAAAGAACCACTGGAATCAGCAGTATTATCGTGTGGTTGTGAAGCAGGTAATTTTTTTTCAAATAATATAAACCGACTGAAAAATAACATTCCATATTTTATTTTCAGGCAGTCAAGCAAAAACAACATCAGGACCAGCAGCGAAGAGATAACTTTTAAATTCATCTCAATAAAATTTAATGTTTTTGAATAAAAAAGAGTTATTATTTTTTAGAACATATTCTTCATTTCAATTTATATATAGAAAGGAAACCGCCTCGAGCTTACAGGAAAATTTCTCAACTTACTGCAAACTACAGGAGAAAATCGTTTTGAATCACAGATGAGTTTAACAGTTGTTTTCCTGAGCTATTTTTCTGTCCTGAAATCGTCCTGTAATTTCAGCTGTTGAAAATACAGGACAAAATCGTTCCGACCACAGGAGAAAAGATTAAGTGTGCACCAGCACCACTCGAAGCATTTCCGATAAATGATCAATTTAAAATTTTGATGTTCAAAAACAGTATCTAAAAGTACAACATATTTCGACACTGTTTTTTTCTGTATTAAAAGTAGGCGTTTATATAACCAATTTTTTTAATTGCAAGGACTTGGTAGGCTGTAGCCGTCGATGACGGTTGTGTTTTTTTGTGGAAAATTTTCAAAACTCTCGAGCCATAAATATAAAAGTTAAATTTGTGCCTAAAAGTTATGAAACGTTACAAGAAACACGTTTTAAATTCGATTTACTATCAAGAAATCATCAGACAACCGGAGCGTGATCCAGATGGTGTAGCTCGATATAAAATCTCCAAACTCGGGAAAACTCTGGGAAATATTCAAGCTAAGTATTTTCGTTATTTTCTACACAATATACAGTGTCGGACAAAAGAATAGGACCACAGCTCAATCCAAAACAGAAAGTGACAAAACTTTGAGAAAAAAATTCCCATTTAAGTGCATCAAACCATTTACAAATTGTAAATTCCATTCTTCGAAGAAATTAAAATCATCCATAGTTAAAACAATTACCCTTTATTTAAAAATGCGTTTTAAGCAAACTTACTGACTGAAATAACGCGACGTAAAATAGGACCGCTTTAGAATTCATGGTAAAAAAAAATTAAAAAAAGGAAATTCATACCGTGATCGATTTGCAGGGTTAGTACTTGCTGGTATAACCCTTATTACGCATCACTTCTCGCACCCGGTTCGGCATCGACTCCACCAGCTTTTGGCACGTTCTCACCGGGATAGCGTACCACACCGCCTGGATTCTCTCCCACAGCTGCTGCTTGTTTTTTGATTTTTCGGTGTACACCTTACGTTTAATTATTTTTCATAGGTTCTCTATGGGATTGAGATCAGGGGACTGTGCTGGCCACTCCATAACGTCTACCTTATTATCGTGGAACCACTTTTTAACCGTTTTAGCGGTATGTTTGGGGTCGTTGTTCTGCTGGAACTGCCACTTTAGGGGCATCTCCCACTCGGCGTGTGGCAGGGGAGTTGCTCGCTGACTTTTATCGTGTGCGGTAGCGTTTGGTTTTCGGTCGTGTGATGCGTGTTAATTTTACGAGGGAGGAGTTCAATCAGAAAAGTTTAATCACAGTTCCCCGAGTTGACCACAGTGAAGATTTTTTATCAGTGAGAGGACTTTTCAGCTGAACTTTTTAGCTGAAAGTAATAGCCCAAAATATAACTTGGAAAAATGGAAGGATTTCATCAGCGTGGATAATCAGTTTCTAGAACAGGACCGAACATGTTTGTGGGGCGTCATATTAGTGAACTGCAAGGCATTGCGACGGAGAGACGAACTTCACATTAATGGCCAGATTATGTGTGCATGTTTGGATTTCATGAGAAAAACTAGTAAAAAATGAAGTTTTTTGGGCGAGAATTTTTTCAGGAACGCTTGACTTCTACAAGATGAGCACTGGAACGAGACTGGAGCAAGAGGAAATCGGTGAGGACATTCCAAATTGTCAATTTATTCTTCTTTATATTTTACGCTTTGTGGGTTTATATTAAAAAAAGAAAATCAATTTTTTTTCTCTATTTAGAGATTTGTGCTTTAGATTTTACTGCTTGTATTTTCGTGTAAAGATTCATCAATCAGATATCTTGAACAGTAGGGTAACAGTGCATAAACTAACCTGCTTGTCACTCAGATTTACTTTCTTAAGTTTTAGTTAACTTCGGTTCAGGTAGACTGATGAGTAGAAAATTTATTAAATATTTTTCAAAAAACCTCATGTATTAAAATTCGAACCCATACATAGTGCAATTATTATGACCCATACCATATAAACAATTAGCCGCACTTAATTTAGGATCGCAGCAATCGCTGAGAAAATTCTCAATCGACGCGAATGCGGACGGTGATGTTCCTCCTCGTTTGTTAGTGTTGGTAGACCGGGCAAATTTAGGCAGAATGTATGCGTCTCGTTTTCGTCTCGTTTGGCATAGATGCAAAAGAAAGGTATGTAGCAAGGGACCATACATGTATTTATCAATTTTTAAGAAATAATATTAGTATGATAAAAATGGAATGGTCCAAAAAGTATGCAATAAATATTTTTCTTGATTTTTAATTCATTCAAGCTTCGACTATTATTTTTTTATATTAGCATACTGATTCATAAACTGCAAATAACAAAAATCATCATAAACCATCCAATAACAATTCAACCACATATTTATGCTTCTTTACCGCAAATTCTAACAACTATATTTTTGTTATTGATTAATTGAGATTTTCACTTAAATATTCAAATGTAGAAACATATTCTCACATCGTTACTATGCTGTCTCATGAGTAGATTTTCTTGTTCAATAGTGATATCTGAAGCATAATATTTGCACCTTTAGAACTTTTTCGTTGTAATTTTTTAAATAAAGTCAACGCCAGGCGACGACTGCGCTTCTTTGGTTGCAGCGGAGGATAGCGGAACGTATGGCGGCTGTGGATTGAAACTGTTGTATTTTTCCTCCGATTACTGTTTCTGTTCATAATTCTAGCAGTTTATTTGATTTTTCAGCATCCATGAATCGTCTCCTTGTTCATCAAATATCAATCATAACTTCTTATGTAATATTCTTAACTTTTAACTTACAGCTCAATCAAGTGGAAGGCGAAAAATGAATCAATATCTATTATGTTTTTATTGATTAAATTTTCAGGATTTCGATTTGAAATATGTTCTTGCTTCAGGAAAAATATAAAATAAATATAAGTTTGTTATTTCAAATTTGATTTTTTTTTTCAGCTCAACATGATGTCCATTCTTTTGATTCTTATTTCTGTTATATTCGGAAACTTTATCCTATTTCAAAAGGATAACAACTTCAAATAAAAATTATTTGACTCGATATCTTGAAATTATAAGCTCAACAGAAAGCAACGATCGGAATCATATTCATAATTACTCAGGTTTCATTGCTAGTGGCTAACCGGTAGCCATGAGTACATAAAATTTTACCAACTGCTAAGTATCAACACCATTCCAGAATCCGGAGAATAAAAATTTCTGTTTCATTGACCATTGATTGTATAAATTCATGTGTTGTCCTTATTATTGATAAGTAAATAATCAGCTAGAGTTCCTTGCAGCTTATCATCTGTCGTTAAAAGTTTATAGTTATCTCACCAAAAATCATTATTTTCTATTAAATTAACAAAAATATTACATTTTCAATAGATCATTATCTCGATCCATATTGCTCAAACAATGATTATATCCTTAACAAATAATAAGCTTTTCAATTCTAGGGGACGAGTTTACGAGTTTTCTACCCGAAATATCGACTGAAGGAAAAGAAATCCATTTGAATATTGATTTTTATAATTACTATTTTTGTTTCTTTCAGGATGACTCATTTAATACTCAACAAGTTAGCTGAATCATAATTTTTTTCTATAACTTAATAATTTATTCCAGCTCTCCAGTAGAAAAACAGTCGTCCACAAATCGTGTGGTGCAATTTGGTTAATACTATATAATCATATAATACTGTAGGCTGCAATTATCATGTTGTTTGATTATATTTCCATCATAGTTTTTCAAATTTTTAGTTTTTTTTCACTATTTTGTTATTTTGTTTTTGTTAAATTCAGTTTATACTATTTTCAGCAAAAATGTAGGGAGTTTTTCAGCTTCTCCATCAAGCATTTGTACCTATATATAATTTTTTTATTTTATTCCATTTCACAAGCCATATTTATTTGTATCCATAATATATTAAATATCATAAATCTATAAAAATATTTACTAAATACACGTCCATCTTGGGAATATAAGAGTACTGATTTTATACAATTTTACATATTTATAATTGAAATCATAAACTAAATACACGTCCATCTTTTATTGGACGTATTAGGGTGCTAAGTTTATATAATTTGGTAATTATATTTATGAAGTTCCTGGATATGTCAACAATAAAAGATAGAAAGACTAATCATAATTACATGACCCATTTGGTCATGCGGTTATGATTGGGCGGGGCTTATTGGCAATGAAAGTAACCTCGGGATGTGCAGTTGCCATTCTGAAATGGGTTAATGGAATTTCAATAGAGCTAACACCACCAGCACCCGCGATGGAACAATTTTAATCAAACGGATTAATATTGGTTCTTTTGCATAACATACCTGCCAGCTCAGGGGGTCGTTGGATGGATTATACATACATACATACATACATACATCTCCCACTCGGCGTGTGGCAGCATTACTTCCCGAAGTATCTGGGCGTAGAGATGCTTGTCCATAATCTGGTCGATCCAGTACAAGGGACCCACCCCGTACCAAGAAAAGCACCCCCACACCATGATGCTACCTCCTCCATGTTTGAATGTTTTATTTGTATACTGGGGCATATACGCACAGCCGAGTGGGCGATGGACCCAACTCTTTCCGTCCGAGCCGATGAGGTTCACTTTGGTCTCATCCGACCACATTTCTCCATAGTTTCTCCTTTTCCGGACCGACCCAATCGAAGTGGTCCTTCACATACTTCAGCCGCGCCTTCAAGTGCTTCGGCGTCAGCATCGGCACCTTCCGGGGACTTTTTCCTCCTAATCCCTTCTCCGCCAACCGTCGCTGAACCGTCCGGGAACTCACAGATAAGTTCAGCTCGTCTCTTATCTGCTTGGACGCCCTTTGCCGTCGTTTTGCGGGGGCGGCCGGTCAGTTCCCGTTTGCCGGTGCTGTGAAGCGCGTCGAAAACGAAAGTTTTCGACCTTCCTAAGTAGTCGGCAATCTCGCGTTGGCTTTTGCCAGCCTTGTACAGATTCCGGATGATCGCTCGCTGGACCTCCGTGCAGTGCTGTGCCCGACCCATCGCTTTTTCGCTGAAAACAGAGTAGGAGGATGGAAATCTTCATTTTTTGTTTTTTTTTCATGATTTACATGATAAATTTTATGGGAAATACTTATCAGGACACGAAAATGGACAAACAACACCAAAAACAACACCTTTTCTTCAAATCTAGAGCGCTGAAAATGCCGGAACAGCCGAACCGATGAGCTGGTCTTATTTTATGACGCGACTTTTTTCACCCTCTGACAGCTTTCTGGTCGAGTAAAACAAACGGGTTGCTTTGATTGCATGCAACAAACGTGCAGTATACAAAGTAAGCATCCCGATCAGGAGAGCATATCAAAATAATAACTCAAAATAATAACTCACCAAGATATTTACATCTGATTCAGTTATTATTATACAATGCATGGCATTTTTTACAGACGGTACTTTTAGACATCATTTAAGGCTTATTTAAAATTTTGCATGTTTAGGGTCGTTTTTAATTTAAAAAAAAATATTTTATTTGGAAAGCTGATAAAATTCAATGCGTATTGATGTGCTATTTTATTATTTCAGTTGAAGCATTAAACAGAGTTATAAGCTTTAACATATGGTTAAATTTCATTTACAAAAAAATCTAACCGAATCTAAATTTTAAAAAATGTTAGAAATTAAAAAAAAAATACATGTGTTTTTAAGTCAATGATTCAATATTTCAATTTTGGGGAAGATGTTATTGTGATAATTAAAAATAAACATAAGTTATGTTATGTTATTGTGAACATCAAAAATAAACTTTTTTACACTTTTATTTTCACAATTGGACGAATTTGGATATAATTTTATATCTTTCTTTGATCACTGGCAGTGATCAAAGAAAGACATTTCTTTGAACACTGGCATTATTGAAATAAAATTAAATATTTTATTTTTTTAACTATGTTACATAACATATTTTATAAATGTTCCATTCACTATTGAAAGCTTCAACTGAGAAATGGTGGGTTGATAAATTTTATTTTTTAAATACCGGAAACTGGGGGGAGCTTTGATCACTTTTTTCATTCATTTTTGAATATTTGGGAAGAAGTTGCTTTTTCGTAACACTAAAAGCTTTAACTCACTTACTGAGGTGAGGAGTAATAAACATGATCATTGATTGCAGTTAATTCAAACGACATTGGTGGTAATAATTAAATGTTTGTTACAAAACCAGACTTCGAGTTTCGGGGTAACTTTGATCACTATGGTTTTCACGTATCTCAACATCTTCAAATTTATTGTTTTGATGCCATTTAGCAAAGAAGGCTCAAAACATAGATAACAGTAATTTTTTGTATGGACTCAATAGAATTTTTCAACGTTTTCTTTCTGTTGCTGCATACATTTAGGGGCAAAAATTATAAACATTTTTCAATACTTTTGGCCTCAAAAACAAATGAAATTATACCTTCATGCAATTCCCTAAGTCCTCGTACTATTCCTATGTTCTTTTTTTTTTTTTATCAAACTTAACCATTTGATAGGGTTTTTAGCCATTTTATCTAAACGGACTTTTTCATGGAAAATGACCGTTTTTTTTCAACATCCAAAAATTATCATCAAATGACCATAAAAATAACAATTAAACTAAACCTAAACCAAGAAAAAAGTTGAACTTTCACAATCAATAACCCATTTGCTGCTAAATGCTTAAATTTGATCAGGAGAGATGTTTGTTTGTGAACCTTAAAAAAACCAGATATTTTAAGATTTTTAAATTACATATTAAGTAACATCAAAAATCTCCTAATAAAAACCAAATTTAGCTTATTTGTAACTCAATTTATAGGCTTTCAAACGAAGTAAACAGTTTTCAGATATTTTAACTTTATACTTAGTTAATGATGATTATCTGCAAAAATTTCATGTTGATCAAAGTTATCCCGCTGACAAAGTTCTCCCAGTTTACGGTACGTTTCATGAAAAGGAAGTTAAAACACAATCGTAGAACTGTTTGTAGAAAAAGATGGTTATTCGACTTCGTTTACGATGCTTATGGCCAATGAAGCCCGAACAATAGCTAATATTGTCAATCCTATTTACTCTTTTACCTATAGTAAAGTATTCACTATTCTGCATTTCATATGTAAATGAAATTGTCCTCCTCTTCCTGCGGCTCTTCAGGTTTCCTTACTTCATTTACTCAACTCCAGCGAACTCCTATCGAAAATTTAAAATTATTATTCACGATCGCAGCTCGCGCCGAGATGGATGGATTGATGAATGAATGAACCACCGCAGACGACCGGCCAGCCAAATATTTATAAAGATTAGAGGCATGCTCTATGACCACGGGACTGTTGGCATAAAAGTCTCTACCGGAGGGCGATCGACGAATCGACAATGTTTAGGTACCGAGCTGTTGATCTGCGGAGATCAAGAAGAAGTGATCCCTGTCGAAATCCATACAGCAGTCGAACGATCTGCTAAAACACGCTAAAGGGAAATCCATTAAGTCAGATTTTGAATAATTGCATCGCCCAGGTTAATGAGGTTCTGTTGCCGCAACGTTCGGTATGATTATTTTCTGCTCTCTTTTTTCAGCAAATAAAAAAAAACCGCAAACATTGCGATATATTAAGTACATACATATATATATTGAACCTTTAGGCATGAGTGGTGTGGTCAGTCATTGGGCGAAATATTTGTGATTTGAAAAAAAAAACAGGTTTAGAAAATCATACTAAATTTGAGGTGGAAGTTTTATTTATAAAGCTTATCATTATGAACTACATATTTTCTTTCCAATTTAAATCTTAGTTAACATACTTACAACGTACCATACACACAAAATTTTTGGGGTCCACTTAGAAAAATTTGGTTGTTACTTTCCCTTAGCAAAAAATTTTTTTTTACTGTTGAGTTAGCAGAAAGTTCAAATTACTTGATTTCAGCAATAAAAAATTTCATTTTACTTGATTTTAGCAAAACAAAGTTTTTCTAGCCGCTTTAACAACAACTTGACGCGATTAAGTGCGGATCCGGAGTTCGCTGCTGACGGTTCAACGACAAAATGATAGCCAAATCGACACCGGATGCGGACAGGTAAGGGCCGATCATATAAAGTGCAAATTTTGGATTTTTAAATTGAAAATTTCTTGTTTTTTCTAACAGGTTACAACTGCCAGCGAAAACGACAGATTTTAGCAACTGTCCGGAAATTTTGAGGGTTGCATCCGGTGAATTCGTTAATAGTCAAGATAGGAAAATTGGCATTTCGCTTGCCGGAAGGGACATTCCCTAATTTAATTCCATTTTACAAAAAGTGTTTAATAATGTCACGAAAAAAGTTTGAAAAATAAATTCAAAGTATAGTGATTTGTGTATTCTAGTTAAAAATCAAACATTCCTTCCGTTTTTGTAGGGACAAAAATAAATAAATTCCGAGATTTCAGATTCGGCGCCAAATTTTACAAATACTTGCAGTTTTCGCGTCGTTACCGCATATGTGCACCAAGATTCACACCCGTACAGCAATACGGATTTGACGTTTGAGTTAAAGATTCGGATTTTCGTTCGTAGAGAGAACGCAAATCGGGCCTTTCTGATCCGGGTTTCAATGTCTTTCTTGGTACCACCATCAGGCGTTATCTGGCTACCAAGATACTGGAAGTACTCCACTTTTTCAACCTGGAGGGATTTCCTGTGTTGATCTCCATCGACTTGGTCTTTCCGACATTGACTTTGAGACCTGCTGCCTTGGAGCTTCCGGTGAGGTCGTCGAGTTTTCTCTGCATGTCTTGTTGCGTTTGGCCGAGCAAAACAATATCGTCAGCCAGGTCAAGGTCGTTCAGTTGCTCCATTGTTGAAGGATTCCGCGGCAATTCTCGGCTCGGTGCACAGTCGATCGATCCAGTCAAAATCTCATCCATTACGATTAGAAAAAGTAGCGGTGACAAAATACATCCCTGTCTCACTCCAGCAGTGCACAGTTCACACCACACAGTAGCGTGTTTAGTAAAGCTAGAAATTCGGTTTAGATAGTAGCTTTTCTCGTTCTTTTTAATAAAAATTATTGTCCATCTTAAGTTTTAATTTGTTAATCGTTTTGGATTGTAGAAATTCCACAGTTTGTTTCGTAATTTTTTTTCTGTTTTCCTTTCGATTACCCAGCCATAGGCCAACCCTGAGATTAGTCAAAGGGTCTTTTGCGATTGAGCTTGAAATAACCGGGAGTTGCTGGTCAAAAGTCTCAGGTTGCATTATTTTATTTTCGTAGTATTCCGTCTCACGACATAATTTGACAAACCTAATTCCTAATACCCACTCAGTCCATGGCAATCGTTCTCCAATTTCTCGGACATCCCACATTAGCCAGATCCCGCTCCACTTGGTCAAACCACCTCGCTTGTTGCGCCCCTGCTCGTCTCGTTCCTACCGGATTCGTAGCGAGCACCTATTTTGCAGGACAGTCATCCGGTATTCTCGCAACATGTCCTGCCCTGCGTATCCGGCCAGCCATCACCACCTCCTGGATACTGGGTTCGCCGTAGAGTCGCACGAGCTCGTGGCTCATCCTTCGTCTCCACACTCCGTTCTCCTACGCACCGCCAAAGATGATTCTTAATACTCGCATATGCAGGTCCTCCTCGAGCAATACCCATGTCTCGTGCCCGTAGAGAACAACCGGTCTAATGAGCGTCATATACAGGTTACACTTCGTGCGAGGGCTAAGTCTTCTCGAACGCAGTTGATTGTGGAGTCCATAGTAAGCACGACTTTCGCTGATCATTCGCCGCCGGATCTCACGGCTGCTGTCATTGTTTGCGGTCACCAGTGAACCGAGATAGACAAAATCTTCGACTATTCCCAGCTCGTCGCCATCGATCGTTATCTTGTTATTACTGGACAAGCGGGCTCGGTCGGTCTCGGATCCGCAGGCCTGCATATACTTCGTCTTGGACGTATAAGTCATTACCCCAATCCATCCTGCTTCGCGTTTCAGTTTGCGATAGATCTCCTTCACCGCCGTAGATGATCTGCCAACCATATCAATAGGCGATGGAAGCGCTGGCGAATTTGGGTGATGGTTTTCCACTAGTGCAAGTGGGATGCAGCTAAAATTTCACCCAACTTTTGACAGATCTTACGGGTTTTTCTTAAGGAGAGAAAGAATAACTTTTCGCTTCCATCACCTATGCCACCGGCAAAGCAGATAATTCACAGAGAACAGACGTACAAGCTAGCCCACGAAACTTGTGTAAAAATCCCAACACCCTTTTTGATTTTTTGTGAGTTTATGTATGATTACGCCTTTTCGAAAACTGGGCACTTTAAAGTTGATTTGTGACTTCTGAACGGCGCAATAGATGGCACTGTTTGTAGTCGATTTCTAACGTATTTTTTTGGTGATAACATTTGAAATTTTACACACTTTTTTGACGATTTTTTGTTCGAGCTTGTACGTCTGTTCTCTGTGGATAAATTGACCGGATCTGTTGAAAATCGTGCCCCGCATGCTACACTGAACCCAAATTCACTCTTAAAATACACATGATTTTTCACTTAAAAACAAGGATCCAGTGATTTTCTTCCATTCAAGTGCGACATATACATTTCACTTGGCAGACACTTAAATTTCAAGTGAATTCATCCACATTCACTTCAGTCGTCACTTGAATTTGAAGTGAGAAAAAATATTCACTTCCCCATCACTTGAATTTCAAGTGAATGTCGGGTTGTAATTGTGTTTATTTTCAGAGTTCAAAATGGCAAATTCTAAAGAGTAGCGTTTAAAGCTTATGCTGGATTTGGATTTTCCCAATGCTTTACTAGGCGATTTTGGCGGTAGTTTGTGTTAAACGTGATGTAAGAAAAAGTTATTTAAAGGTGTTATTATGTTTCAGCCTGTGGATTTAACTGGACAGATTTTCTGGTTTGCAGCAGGGAAGATTTAGAAGTCGAACTATCCGCAGTAACTGATCTGCCTTGGGATAACGATGGAATTTTCCAATCAATAAATTTATGGCGAAAGCGTAATGTAAGTATTTGAAATCGAAGTGGTGTTCTATAAATGTTCTTCTATTTAAAAACGCGAGAGATAATTAATTAGAAACTTACTTAGAAATTCAGATAAATTTCACTCGAACGTCATAGTGTAATTCACTTGACCGGTCACTTAAATGAATTCACTTGACCCATCACTTAAAATTCAAATGAAATTACGTATGGCGAGAATTTACTACAGATGTCACTTATTTTTTAAGTGAAAATTATTTTGCGTATATGGAAAACTATGCAAACTATATCAGCAGGCTGATATTTCTAGGACTGATCACCATGAAAACGATAAATTAAAGTATTCATTTTCAATGAAAATAATTAACGAATAAGTGTGAAATTTCATAAATAAACTAAACTAAACCTTAAGGAACTGAATTTTTTTTCTCGAAGATGATGGATAGAAGATTTGTGAACGCGCCTCTTGTTTGTTTATAATTAGCCGCGGGAAATAGTTGGGGAACTGAGATGTTTTCTCAACATTTGGTGCTGTCAGGTAAATGAATGTGAGACTTATCAAGATTGTCTTACCGAGTGTGGTAACTGGCGTGGCATATCGTTGGTCTGTACTGTTCAACGCTCATGGCAACAAGCTAGATTCCGTTCCGGGTGTTCATTTGTGGACCACATAAGGACGCTACGAATAATACTGGAGTAAATTAACGAATTTCAGGACTCTCTTCTACTGGCGTTAGTTGATTTTGAAAAAGCATTCGACCGACTGAACCGAATGCTCTAAGGCAGCAGGTCACAAAGTTGTACGGATGTGAAACCTGGTGCACATACGTGTTAACGACGCAAAACTGCCAGTATTTGTCAATCGCTGCCTACGGAATATCATCCGCGTTTGTTGCCTGGAAACTGGATCTTGAACGTAGAACTACAACACCGGCGTCATTAAAAGGCGCTAGAAATCGAGAATCTAGAGCTCAAGTGGAGATGGATTAGATATACGCAGCGTAAAGATGGTAACAAGATCTGCAGAGGGAGGATCGAGTGGAATCCAGAAGAAAATCGAACGATAGGCAGACGCAGAAGTTCTTGGCGGCGAAGCCTAGCTGCCGATATTCTAATTGTCGACGAGACCTTGACTGGGACCAAGTGAAGACGCTGGCTCCAGATCGTCTCAGTGCCACGGCCATATGCGCCGGAGATTCGGCGCGATATCATTATTTAAGTAAAGTAAATTATTTTTAACCAAGACACGATTACCATTGCATGGCTTTCGTGTCTGCCAATTGAGTTTGAAATGCTTTTCCTTTGTAAACCATGTATACCATGACTTTTATAAAACTGGTGGGTGGAATAATAAGCTTTTATTTCATATGAAAGTTTTTGTGCAATTAAGTAAACTGACAAAATAGTCGAAAGTATAGAGTCCACGATCTACTTGATCTGAAATTTTCAGTACATTTGCATGGTCGTTCACATGCGGTGCTTCTTGTACGTTAATTGATTGATTTTCATGAGATTGTTTCGAATTCGCTTTGTGTATGCAACGCGTTCCCAAACTCGTTTTTTGCAACTTGTTGTATGAGTAACTATTATATACGACTGTTTCAAAAAGAGAGATTTCTTTTCTAAAATAGAATCTATAGTTGTTATTACTGAACTCCAGAAAACATAGAGACGCATGATAAAAACCACCTTGAAAGCTTCTTAGCTTTTAAAGCTTCTCTAACAAAAAAAAAACAAAAACGAAATTTATTATTTAAGCTTGTTTTAACTACTTGACAGAATATTTAGATGAGAGTAACACAGTTGCAAAAAAAAACAAAAATTGCACATTTAGATTCAGCGCTTTTAATTAAGCCAAAGTTAATTTTTAGATAACGTTGAAAAAGAGTAAAAAAAAGCTTATAAATTTATTTTTTTGTGAAACATGTTTGTGAAAAGTATAAGAGCATTGATCTTATCATGTCGTTACCGTTTTATCTGTTTCCAATGATTGTAGAACTCTGTTGTCGAGCCACGTGAGCCTACCAGATTTTAATTTAGAACGTTTTTGCCCGAGCAAAAATCAACCGATAGCTAGGCTCAATGCGACTCTTTTAACTAATAAGCTGTGATCATGGATTGAACTCTCCCGCAATTGGGAGAATCCTTCTGTTAAACAAACGACGAATCTTCGACGACAGTCACTAACTATGAGCAGAGAAGAATCGCAGCAGCCAGCCAATGAATGAATGAATGAATAAATGAGTCACGTCAAGTCGTCGTCTTAGCTTAGCCCAGCTGAGCCGACCGCGAGATGGACGCGACGAACGAGAAGAGAACACACATTTGTAGGGTCGCTCCTTTCGGAAGGGGTCGCCGCGATCGTTGTTGTTGTTAGCTTAAAGTTGAGGTTGAGTCGAGTCGCTCCTCGTTGAGTCGATCGAGTTGGCCAAAACAATTTTTATATTTCAATTCAGTACCAATCGGTTGGTCGGATTAAGACGTTGTGTTGTTTTGTCGCGCCTAAGTCGGGTCCCGCGTTTAGTATTTTATCGGTTTGTTACGACTGTTGTAGGGTTCCGGAGGCTTCTGGGAGGGCATTCCCATGGGGACCCAATCATCACGTTTGGTTGATGTTTTTTTTTGGGATTTTACCTCTTGTAGTTGAGTGTTGTGATGTTTTGTGGCTAGATGGGCTGCTAGTACTAGGGGCGTGAAGTGATCATTGGATTTGTTCAACAGCAGGGGAGAAAGCAACAACTTTGACATTTGCGTGGTGCTCGTCGTTTGGGATTTTGCGGTAGCTTTTGAGTTAGCCACGCGTTGATTGAGGAAGCGGATCGTTATGATCGTTGATATTTGCAACAAACCGCTTACGGGGGACCATCTTCAAATGCGGTGTAGATTATCATAATTTTTGCTTTTATGTAACTGCTGCATTGCAGCGGCTTTTTTCCTTCTTTTACACGCATGGCCTGGCCGTGGTCAAAGATCGTCCAGTGATGGCACACAAAAGCTGTTACTGGCGGCGTACTGGAGCTTGGCCAATCTTTGCAGGTTTAGGAAGGTTCAACCCGGTTCGGTGTTTCTCCTAGAAGTGTGCTAAGCGTATGCATGCAGAGTTGCAACCGCAACCTCTTAATCAATTTTTTTACGAGCTTCAACAACTTAACCGCAGCATCTTCGAATGATTGGATGATCGAATCGGGAGGTGGCGCGACGCGTAAGGAGAGGTGATCGTAAATCAGCGAAGAAGCGCGATCTTGTACCTGCAGAGTGTGTGTTGATGTTGTTGTTATTCCGTAGTAGAGTGGGAATCGCGATTTTAGTCAAGGAAAGATCATCGATATGGTCGATACTCTGTTGTAGCAAACGAATGCCTCCCATCCTATACCAAATAAGTGATCTGCTGCGAGGTCTCGGTGCATCTTTCTTCTTCATGTGAAGTGATTCTGCGCCTCTCGATGTGGATGCGCTTGATCAGTTACCAAAACGAGTGTCATGCCATGAGCGCGTTGTAGTACCACAAAGTGGAATCTTCATTCGAGCTTTTTTTTTCGTTCCATTCTCTTCAGCATTCTTGAATAATTTTTTGCTTTCAGCCTTCCCTTCTCGATTAAGTGTGTCTTATAGTGTAATTTTGCCATATTCAAAGTGTGTCGCCGCACCATCGAGAGAGGAAAGTAAAAGTGAAAAAACAAGCAAAATATTCATAAATACAAAGTGACATAATAATTATCATCACCCGGAGCGCATCTTTATCGTTCAACTCCGCCGCACAGCCTGCTAGGATCTCCACCAATTTGACGCTGAGGACGACGAGCCTTGATAGCCGAGAGTCTTGTTGCGAGTTGCGCGAGGATCGACCTCTTGAAAGATTAAAGATGGTTCTGCGCCGTTCATCGCTCATGCTGGTGGTGCTGATCATATTTGGATACCTGTTAATTATAGGTAAATAACACTGTTAATGGTTTATGTAGATTGAGACGGGCTATTATACGATCGTTATCTTGTGATAGGGTCTACGCGTAGAGATCAATTATTTGAGTGACGTTTAGAAGGATTCGATAAAGCAAAGGTTGTATAATTCTTACTGAGAAGAATGGGCGAATAATCGATAAATTGTTTCAGATTGGAAAATTATTGGAGATAAACAATATGAATCTTCGTCCTTCGGACTGAAATAAATTGATACAAATATATTTTTTTTAAATAAAGAAATTAATTAGGTAAGCATTTAGTATTGTCTCCTGGGGTCGGGATGATTTCGTGCTGTATTTTCAACATTCGAAAGAACCAGACAATCTCGGGAGAGAAAAGTAGTACGGGAAAAAAATTGTCAAATTAATCGAAAAATTTGATGTATTTTCTGTAAATACAGGGATTTTTTTCAATATTTCTGTGGCTTCGAAACAGATCCTTCGAAATTTTGTCGATTTTCTGATCTTGTTTTCTATGTTTAAATCCTTTTTATTTCTTACCTTTTTAAGTTTTGTTATGAAACTTAATATTAAAAGGAGTTTTTCCGAACAAAACATGAACTTGTGAACGAATAATTTAGGAAAAACATTTTGGAAGATTGTAGTTGTTATTATCAACTTGATACTATTAGTAACGAAAATGATGATTTATCTCGCTTTTTTTTATAATTGTTTTATGAATGAAAAAAAAAATTGTAAAGCTCTTAAATTTCTAAAAGCTTTTTCCCAAAACTTCTTAACTAATATAATCATTAAATTGACAGGCCTTCATAAAATTGTGGGACTAATCCAACGAAATTCGCAGCTATTCATTGTTCCGTTCCTCAATTTCAACAATTTTGAAAAACGATTAGAGTGACTGACTAGATCGTGAAATTTTACCATTCTGATGTTCTTTTGAGCCAATGTTAATTTTTTTATTTGTGTTTCTAAAATTTGTCCAAAGGTGTTGCAAAAAATTAAAAGTTTGTATTGAAATACGTCAAAAATACATAGAAACATAATAATAAACAATTTGTTGATTTGAGTGGGTAATTTTGTTACAATATGTAGATATTCATAATTCACAGGTTAAAGAAAACTTTTTTTTTTATAAGCACAGATATATTTTTTGAAGAGATCCAAAACATATTTTAGTAAAAAAAATCTTTCCATTAAAAACATGAATAGCTTTAAAATAAGGCAGGGATCTGTTTGGTCTTTGAATTGAAACTTTCATTTCCTTTGACGAAGAAATTCGGATTTCGTATTAATTTATATCTACAATCACTCATGAGCTTTTAAAAGCAAAAATAAATTGGGGATATCGTGTTTTTCGACTCAATTAATTCACACCTATGCGAACTGAGCTTTCATAAACTTTCGGAGATTCTGATGAAAAGTAATTCTAAGCCTTTAAAAGAGTTCAGTGAGATCTTGGAAAACATATTTGCAATTTTGGAACGTATCTAGGAAACGTTTTGTCAGCTTAGCTTAGTTTTACCAAAAATCACCTCTATATTTTATTTATGAATAAGCCTTCGTGTTTTAAATTTTAGAAAAGATTTTCTAGAGGTTGATTTTGTTGAAATAACTAAAAGTAGACGACACACCTTTATTAGTAATGCCCTAGTCTTTTGGTCAAAAAATTGTGAAAATATATAAAATCGTGGATGAGACAGAACAGAAAAAAAAAATCACGGAAATATGTACATACCTTAATGTAGAGAATATTGGTTTTTGGTATTTTGAAAAAAGTAAGAATCTGTATAGAAAAAATCTGATAATTGTAATGATTGAAGCGATTAAATAGAATTCCTAAATTGAATTGATCAATGATCATTGTTCGAGTATTTCTAAAGTAGTTTCTAAACAAAGTCACATTTAAAAAAGTAAAAATGGTTATTCTGCTTAAACACGTCTCACGCTGCAAAAATACTTGCTCTTTGCATTGAAAAATAAAATAAAACATGTATGTCAAAAGCCGAATCCTTAGACGTCGAAAACTAAAACTAGCGAGAGAGAGAAAAGGTTTTATAAAAAGGCGATTGCTTAAAAAAGCTTCTATTGAGGACTAATGAACAAAAAAGTTGTAAATGTAAAAAATTTACCATTTTATATTAATAAATACGCTTGAGCATGAAGAATCAGTTTATAAAATATTTAGTAGGTAGACTTGTTTCAACATTTTGTTTAATTTCATTTGATCTACTTATTAAAAGTGTGTATGTGATTTCAAAAACTATCACCAATAAAAAGTACTAAAAAGGCTTTGTGCCTATTACTCGTTATTATAAAAAATATAACTTAAGGTAAATAACAAATCCTATCTGATTTACCCGGCCTTCCTTGAGTTCGCTAGAAGGATTAAATTCATATAAAAGTCATCGTTTTTGAGAATTTATTGTACCGACTTTTTTTTAAACAGTAGTTAATAATCATGATATTTTTTCATAAATATGTATATCCAAAAATGAAAGATTAGTTTTTGAATGTTCTAATTTAAAATTCCAGAGTATTGTTGTTGGTGAATTACGTGCTCATTCAAAATTAAATGATTAAGCATGCATTTAAAAAAAAGGACTTTTTTCGAATGGTGATATAAAAAACTAGGACAGAAAATTGAGTTCTGTAAATTTACCATGGAAGTTTTCTCCATAAAATGATTGAAATAGATCTTACGCTGTATTTTGGCCCAAAAATTGTCGGTAGAACGCAACAGGGTCTATTAGGAGGGCTCACCAACCAAAATATTAATTCTATATGCAGCCTCCTACGGTCACTTTGTGGAGCAGACTGACGATTAAGGTTGCCGAAATCACAGAAAAATCTGTAATTTCCCAGAATTTTGAGCAAATTTTCATCACAGAATCTCTGTCACAGAACACAGAATTTTGAAATGTTCACAGATTTCACAGAATTTTTGTATCTTTTATGGATTTCCAAAAATTTTTTCTTTGGCTTATATAAAATTTAGATTTCTAACTTTGAATTAGAAAAATCTGATAAAATTGGTAATATTTGATGATTGATTTTTCTCAACTTAAAGGTTTAAAATTTCATAGTGTTTTCGGCATTTCTTAGCTTAGCTTAGCTTGATGTGACTACCCACACCTTTAATCGTTGAGACTGAAATGCTTTATCAAGAGTTTAATAACCAATCCTTAAACAGCTTTTTGAATTTTTTTTATGAATTAATGAAATTAATGAATTATGAAAAGTTAGCTGCATGCTTCCATTTTGTTCAATGATGATTCTTCCGTGAAATCGACCGCGTTAAAGATAACAGGTTCCTGGCCTTAGAATCCAACAAGACTGCTTTTACTTACAATACTACTAAACATTTAACTTAAATTCGAAATCGAAACTTCAAAAAAATTAAAATTTTGACACGAGATGAAACGTGAGCCATTTTTCACGTCCTTCCAATCTAACGCCTGCTTCACTTCCACAACACTATAAGCACTCCACTAAACAGCACTAAACATCAAAATTTTTCTCCTGTCAAAAAAAAAAAAAAAACTACTGCCAATCGCAGCAATCGCAGCGATCGCTCCATTCGAACAACAATTTCATCTTATCCTCTGCCACGCAATTCGCGGAACGAAAATTTTATAATGCCATTTGGAAGTAGAATGCCGATTCCTTATTTTAATAGACTGAGTCGATTTGGGGTCATTTTTTCAATTTTTCAATCCCTAGGGTCTAAAAAGCTTCGTTTTGGTTCAAAACTCATCCATGATTTTTTGCAGAATTTTTAAGTAACGTTTACATGAGTAAATTTAAACTGTTATGTTTGAATGGGAGAATTGGATGTTTTGTACTGAAAAATCAACGTCACTTTTGTTTCTTCTGTGGAACCAAGCCTGCTAATGGTTTTGTGCCAATTTATAAATTCTCCAAAGGAAATTTTCCGCTGAACAACTTTGTCCAAGACCGAAACTTCGTATCTTATTAGACAAAAAACTTATTAGCTGTTTAACAGAGGTATATGTTTTGGCATTGAAAATCTATAAATTCAATTGACATCACTGCTGGGCCTTGGAAATGATTCATGCTAAATAGTCATGCAATTACCTCGCTTGGCACCCACTTTGGCATCTCCCGGTCATATTTCATGGTAAAAAAAAAACACTAAAAAGTGACATAGTCCAAACCACTACTCCAACTCAAAACACCTGCTTTTATTTTAACTACTCAAATCTCATACTAAACATATCATGACAATTCAAATTTTCGATATATCACTACATAACAGGCATACCGCACTACCTAAAATATTTCAAATCTCCCATATTGAGAACGCAGAGAAACCTAGAATTTTGTCTTTGCTACTGGAAAACAACATTTCTATAAAAAATAAAGTGAAATTTTCAGATTCCACCAAACTTTACTTGTAAAGTAAACTCCTCAGAACATCCTGCGAGCACTATTGGGATTTCATTTTTCCAACTCTCGGTAGCTTATTTCCTTGATTTCCAATACCAATACCATTTTTACAGGCAGCAAAAATAAACGCGTGCAGCCCGCAAAAAGGTGTCGCCTTATCCATTTGGCGGTAATTCTTGATAAACTAAGCTAACTTTTGATAAATTTTGCAAAATGACTGAAAATGAATGCAGGCCGCTTAGAACAATTTTTTTGTTTATATCGTTAAGTCAACCCCTTCTCTGATACCTGATACCTAAAAATTATGGGCTGGACCGGGCTTTCCCAATTTTTCCTTTAAAAAATCGGACAAGCCCATGATAAAACCGGACGAGCAATCTGGAATGCTTACTCCATACTTTTTTCAACACATGCTCAAAAATGTAGGAAATTGTTCAACCAAATTATGACGGTCACCAATGGAAGGTGTTGAGAGTTGAGATTGAGAGCCGTCTACGTTCTCAGGTGGTACCAAAACTATTATCGATTAGATCTTCGTAGCCAATCAAATTAAAGTTCAAGTTTTATCGATAGGCCCAATGAGCTTCTTCAAATCACAATCAGTGAAAATTTCATCAAATCCCAACGAACACCTATGTTTCGCAATTCAAAAGGTCGATCCTCCGCTAGATCGATGATCCTCAACCAGCCACATGCCGCACCGTGATATTTGCTTAAAACAACGAAATCAGCCGGCTGTAGAACAACACGAAAAGTGTGGGGTTAATAGTGTTTAACTTTAGGATACCAACATAGATGAGGAGGTTGACACACCGTGAGAAACCTCCGCCTATCTGCGGCGTTAAAATAAAAAAAAAAAAACGAACGAAAAGAACCTGACGGCCAAAACCTTTGACACACGCAAACGAAAACGATTACCTATGTCTCCAGTCGGAGTCGGAGCCGGCGGCGGAGTTAAGCTTCTGGGCCTACGAATGTGGCCAAAAGAAGCGACTGAGCTCTGACTGAAGATGGAAACCTTGTGGCGCAGACGATGGCTAGTTTTTCGCTGTATCATAACTCATCCTGAAGTTACTACAACCAAAAGGTATAAAACGATCGAACAAAACACCTCATCATCGGAATGGGTCATCAATTTAAACGGCTCATTTATAACGATGGCTCGGAATTCGATATTCGAGTAGTTTTACGGTGAGCATGAAGTGCTATCAAAATTGTTGGAACAAAAGATATCTATAGTGGTAGACCACTATCGGATTACTATCACTTACTATCATCAATGTTACAAAATTAAAAATCTCATACATGGAATATAGAAACCAACAAGTATTCTTCTATTTTTTATCACTCCGCGAATTCTTCTCTCAGCTTTGTTTAGAAAACATACAATCTCAAAGATCAATCCAAAATATGAAGAGTAGATGTGTAACATGGTTGTTGAAATTTAGCTCATTGAAATTCGGTATTAAATATCTAGGACATTTTTTCCAAATTTGATCAGAAATTTAAATCTAGGATATAACGGTCGTTTTTTTAATAAAAGGATATAATGGGTATTCGGATAAAAAATTGGTCAAACTAAATTGCGTGTCAATCGATTATTTGTTTATTAATTAAAAACAAAGTATCTTTCTTTTTGAAGTGCAATATGCATAAAAAACGGAAAAAATACACAGCAAAGATGTCGGTCGACCTTGTCCAAATTGACGAGTTTTCCGTTTGACACCTGCCATCAGATTTTGTACACTCCCGTTATCTATGTACTTTCTTCGCCACGGAACGCTAGATTGCTTTGAACTGCTTCTCGCTGCTAACAGTTTTTTGGGTCTTCTTAAGGTTCTGCATAACTATCGGCCAATATTTTTCGATTTTGAGAAGTTCTGGGGTGTCGGGAGGGTTCTTATCTTTGGGCACAACCTGAATGTTTTAAACGGCATACCACTCCATAGCCTTTTTTCCTTAAATAATGGCAGGATGCCAAATCCGACCAAAACAGCACAGATAAGTCATGTTTCATTTAAAAAGCCAGCAAACGCTTTTGAAGACAATCTTTCACGTTAATTTTCTTGTTAACGGTCCCGGTTGCAACGGAAATGTCGCGATTAAAGCCACAGGTAAAGATAGCTTACCAAACGAGATATTTCTTGGCAAACTTTGATAATTTCAATATGCTAGAAAGTATCTGCCACCTTTCTCCTTCTGGTTGCTGTATAAAACTCTTGTCCCGGAAGCGAAGTCTGCCTTGTCATAGGTTTCGCCCTCCATTACCAAGATAGGGAGATCAAAAGGTATAACATTGCGCTTAACCTCAATCGACTGAGCGTGTAAACACAGGGTCAAAAATAGTTATGCAATTTCGAACGATATGTATGAGATTTGAAACAAAATTACATTTTATGGAAAATTGAGGGGTCTTATTGTTCAAATAAGTAATCAGTAGCATTCTTTGAAATAACTTGTGTAGCAATTAGTAAAACTTATGCTCAAAAGCTTTCAATATTCTGACTACGAGACAGGTTTTCTTTGGCATTTTAGCAGTGTTTCAGCAAAATATTCGAATTTAAAAATTCCATTTTTTAAAATGTAGTTGTAAAAAATTTACTAGTTGCAACTTGTAATGAATGCTCCTTTATATTAGATCCAAAAAAAAAAAACAGTTGTAAGGAATATAGCAAAAAGCAATTTTTTTTAACTCAATGAAAAATCCGCATAAAAAATATGTTTTCCATTCGCACAAGCGCTTAATGCGTTGTATACACTTTGGTGAACATTTTTATATTTTTTGCAATCTTTTAAAATCAGTAGTTTTTCTTGAAAACTAATATTACATTTACATATTACGTACATCGTACATTTCTGTGGAATTTTTGTAACAATTTTTTGGTTGGCCTACTAATACATATGCAAGCAACGGAGTAGTATACCTAAGAATCTAGCTATCCTGGTCCATTACCACGGAATCATTTGTCAACAACGTCGTATACAGCTTCTGAGATCTCGTTTTTGTCGTAAGGTTTTGCGGAAAACTCCCTAATCAGACCTTGAGTGTTAATTTGACACTTCTCGCTTAAAATCGCTATATCTCTCTTGTTTTCAACCGATTTGTACATAATTTATAATCTCGGAAATTTCTTTACGTAAACCAAATATGTTTCTCAGACAATATTCATCAGCTACAACTGTTCATTTTTACGTTATCCAAAGTCTAAGGAAAAAAAATCGAAAAATTACCGACCATATGTTGCGCACAAGCATATACATATTTAATTTACATTTTTTAAGATCATGACAACTAAAAATGTAAAAAAGTGGTGCAAAAACCGTACCTCTTAATCAATGAACACGGGATGAACCATCCAACTGGATGAAAATCCCCAAAAAAAAATCAATGAACCGTTAGTTTTTACAGAATTTTTGAAGAATTTTCAAACGTAAATGTTTTTCAAACATGTTGTCACATGTTTCACTTAAGTTCAACTCCGCACTGCATTTTTAGCCTATATTACGGTTAAAAAATGGACAATTCGCCGGTTAGCGGGTCATTTAGGTCCGGATTACTATTTTGACTGTTTCTTCAAAATTACTGAACCGATTTTCATAAACTCCTCCAATTTGGAATTGGCTACATGTTAACTATCTATTTATGAAGATTTTTTTTTATTTTGTTGGTGTCTGAAAATGAAGCAGAATGACAAAATGGCCAAAACAAGATGGCATTTTTGAGCAAAGATCGTGACCATCCTAGTCGGAATAATAAAATTTCACTATGTCAGCTAAACTATGGCTAATTTGAAGATTAATTTAAGGTAAATTAAAATTTTTTAGTTTCCGAAGTCATATGTCATTATTGGAAATATATGAAAAATTTAAAAATCTTTGATTTTTTTCTTGGAAACCAATGTTTTTTTTTAATAATTAATAGCTTATATTTATGAAACTGGGCTGATAAGTTATTTGATCTATGAAAACATAAAAACCAATGGAAATTTACTACATTTTAATTTTTTGGTGATATTTTTATTACATTTAAAAAGAACCGCGAAAAACATACGATGAGAGGATAAAATGTGTAAATTTCGAATTCTTGAATTAATTGAAGTATTGTTTTTGATTTATTATAATCTCATATATAAAAATGGAAGCGTTTTCTTTGTAATAACATATTGTATAAACGGTTGGTCGGAATGAAGTAAAATTTGGTATCCGCGGGTTTTTTGGGTCAGAGATGGTTTGTATAATAGTTTCAAGAATCTCACTTTTTATGGAAGGGGGGTGCCCATACTAAATCAACTTTAAATGGGAAAGCCGTACAATTTAGTACGATTTTCAAAAAACTCGATTCCCGAGCACGATGAAGTTAAGGACGTGTGGATGAAACAAAACATTTATTACGATTTATTTATTTAAAGATAAAACGAAGTTTACCGGGTCAGCTAGTATTATTTAAAATTGAATTTCACATTTAAGAGTAGTTGTGCTCAGGGTAACAAAAAGCGTAAAGTAAATGTCACTAAACCTCAGATTTGATCCTCAATATGTTGAAATTCTAAGATTTCATACTAGAATTGGTCAGTTCATTATCAATTCATCACTATCGGTTGGAATTGAATGTAATTGAACAGAATAGCAATTTTTTTTCATCAAACTTCCTTGATCTTCATGAAAATTGAAATCATTCAAATCATTGAGATTTTTTTGTATGAACTTTTTAAAAAACTAGATGTGGTCCGAAAAACCAAGCACTTTTATTATTTCAATATGAGCATTCTTTCTATCTTAATTCATATCAATCAAGAGTTTTTCAATACAAGTTCAACAAAATGAGTTATCGGGGCGAAGAAAACGGTCAGGATTTTTTGACAGGAATTTTTTTAAATACGTGATATTTGTGAAATATTTGAAGGTGGAAGCTTATGGTGGTTAAAGTTCGAGAAATGGATCCGACCAGAGGCCAACCAAAAAGAAGCCCTACTATTTAGCCTCGGTTCCTCCAAAGAAGCGAGGTCGGCAGTTACCACAACATCACCTGATCCAGTCAAGCCACGTTCACAAAAACTTTTACCGCAGTTGAAGCTTTGACTGTGTCCTGAATTATCCATAATCATCGTTTTACATTGATTTGGTGAGCCCGTTTTGTATAATTTTTTTTGCTTATTTATTATCTATAAAGAAAATCACAAACACCTTAACTCTATAAAATTATATGATATATCATATGAAATCATATGAAGCGTTTGGCAGGGAACTCCACGCTTCATTACTCCCTTGCCCCCGTATCTTTTGCGTTTTTCATCACATGGTTGGCCTGGCCGTAGTAGTATCTGCAATTTTTGTTCTATGTATCAGATACTATGTTGAAAAGAAAAATGAGCAACGCAAGTTTCTCATTTTCCAGGATGCATACAAGTTTTGGTCATGTTGATGTGAGAAGAAGAAGAAGACAAGTTCAACAAAATGACTTTAAAACAAGTCATAGATGTTTTAAAATAATCGACTCTTATCGATATCTAATAATTTACAAAGATCGTCAAAAACTTGATTCACTCATGCAAATAATAATTTAGCGCACCTTAAAAAAACGATATACAGGATGAGGATTTGCTACGATATATAGGTGATGATTTGCTTAAGTATTATTCGGCTACACAGATGAAAATGCACACGCTAACTTTTAGCTACCCCTTAACGAATACTTATTACCCATTATTCAATAAGACTGGGAGAAATCCTTTTTACCCTTTAAGGGATACTCACCCTTATTACCCCTTATTTCAAAACCTACAGCGGATGATTTTTACCCTTTATTTCGGTTGTACTCCATTTTCCCGAAAACCATTGCCCAGAATGAAAAATCGCCAGAATTTCAATCACCAGAAATCCACTTCCCCAGAATTTTTTTTCACAGAATGCACCATTTACCAGAATTTTTTTCCCAGAATGAACCATTTCCCAGAAAAAAATTTACCAGAATGATCCATTTCCCAGAAAATCTTTCGCCAGAATTGCCATTTCCCAGAAAATTTAATATGTTTATCCAACCTGAAATTCAAATAGATTGTTTCCACAAAAATTGGGTTCCCATAATACTACTATTTTGCGGCAAAGCCGCAACCAACGAGGATGAAGGGGCTAAGGTAGGCACAAAGCCGCCGAAGCTCCCAAATCCGAGGTGGCCACCGACCCGCCGTCGGAAGCGGCGGCCCTAATACATTGGTCTAGGTCTGCCGGGGCTTCCTAGGTCTGCGTGAAAGCTAGGGGTGATCCCTTAGCCTCGTCCGCCACGCGACAGCGTGAAGGACAAAACGTCTTTCAAGTTCGAACGCGCAGAGTGAGGAGTCGGATACCAAAACGGGTTTTTAAAGGACCTTTGTTAGCATTTCATGAATTAAAGTACCCAAACCATAAACAAAGCACAATATTAGCTCTAAAATAAATTCAGTTGGAAAATTTCAAACCTGTAGTTTCATTTAAAAAATCATTTTGAAAAAATAATTTACGAGTCATATGAAATTTACAAGAATTCATTAGAAAAAAACAAATTAAAATACTACAGGAAAAATTCTGGGATTTGTGCCATTCTGGGAAATGTTCCATTCTGGGGAAAAAAATTCTGGGAAATGGTCCATTTTGGGAAAAAAAAATCTGGTAAATGGTACATTCTGGGGAATTTTTTTCTGGGAAATGGTTCATTCTGGGGTTTGATCTCGGGTATTTGTCATTCTGGGAAAAATTCATTCTGGGCAAAAGTTTCCGGGTAAATGGGATAAAATCCTTTATTTCATATGCCAGCGTTTGCTGGCAATGTAAGCTGTTGCTAGAGAAATAACAATTCAAAATAGTTAAATAAAACCTCAAATGTGATATTGCTTTGATTCACAATCACAATAACTATCAATTATTCGTTTCAAATTTGAAGACTCGTGTCCCAAGTGCCTAATTCTCCTTATTAGTGGCATCTTCATTTACAAGAAAATTAAAAATTCCATTAGTTTCTTGAATAATTTGAGGAAAAAAACTTACCAGACAAAATCAGCAAGAAGACGTACAACATGCATGTTTGCTATTCAATTTTCAAAAAAAATCGTGGATTCTCACCTCAAATCTTTTTGTTCTAGGAGAATGTGTTGAGAGAATATTTTTTAGAAATATAATAAAAATGTTTAACAAAATAAATATTTACCACGATCTACAACCGCAGAAAAATGCAAAGAAACTTTCGGAATTTTGACAAGACCTAGAAATACCCTTTATAATCGAGGTTTTTCAAATATGGGGTAATATTGATCTGAAAAAATGACCCGTTTTTTGACAATTCGTGAGAGTTAGGGGAAGGGGAAGCCAAAAGTTAGCGTGCAACTTATCAGCAAAGCTGTCAAATTACGGTTATCAAATTTTGTTATAACTATCGTTGAGTTAATCCAATTTTTCTCTGAATACGCAATACCTATCTTTATCATTTTTCCATTTTGAATTAGGAGCTATAACTTTTTGAAATAAATTTCATTATAAAATTAATATACGCTCTATAATAATTTCTAGCATCACTGAAAATCATTTTTAAGTTTTCAAAATTTAAGACCTTAACTCATTCAGCAACTTTTTTGAAGACCGCAAAACGTTTTGGCTTATGGTTTAAAAGGTATTAGAGATTAACTTTCAATATTCTAAAGCTTAGTTCTTTTAAAATGGGACCCTTTCTTTGCTTATAGTAATCGGACATTCAAAATTTTGACAGCATTTTTCTGCCTGTAAAAAGTACTATCTGAACTATTTTTTCAAAATTTAAAAATTACGCGTTTTTGAGATATTTACGATGCAAGAGAAAAAGGAAAAATAATTTTGCACAGTTTCCTTCAAAATCAAATTCCATTACTTTAAGTTCAATCTCATAATGGTTTCACTTCGTTATTGTCAGCAGAAATTCGATTAAACAAGTTTTAAAGTGGCTGAAAACTAATCAAGTTTTGTTAATTCCGAAACAGCTGTATCCACTAAATTGCCCTCAGTTTCTTTTAAAAGAGAAGTATTAGACCGAAAAGTAGCAGAAATTGTAGGAGGAGGATGCAGCCATCTGAAATACAGATTAGACGATGTATAAGTATGAAAAACTGATGAATACCATGAATGAAAAAATGTGTGCCGGCCGATGGGAGGTATCAAGAATAAAAGTTTTTTTTTTTACAAAAAAACGATAAATATTTTCTTTCAATTTTTTTCATGAATAATCATAAGATTACCTTCATTTCCTTCATAGAACGTACTTAGATCAAACGAATGGTTTTCGAGATACACGCATTCGTAACTGTCCCATTTATAAAAGAACTTAGGTTTATGCATATTCTGATTCGAAATTCTCATACTCAGAAATACGTCAAGAAAGAAGATTTGAAAAAATCCTTTTCTAATTTTTTTTTTCGGAAAAACCAAAATTTCATGTGGTTTTTAAGAAAGTAGATTCTTGAGAAAAAATTGTTAATTTGAAATACTTAGTACTATAGAAATATTATACATCTACTGTTGCTTTTTCTCACCCGGCAAATTGACGGGTTTCCGTATAGATTAGTATGGCTGAAAAGTCCGTAAACCTATACTGTTGACGAAGTTCCTATAAAAGTTTTAATATTTTAGAAACTCTGCTCAAGAGTAATTCCTATTCCACTGTGACTGCAGGTTTTAGGTCAGATGTGTGTGTATCTTCACTCCATCTATGTGTGGTCCATAAAGGTAAGTTAATCGTGCCCTCTTGTTTTCGAAACAGAGTCAACTTTCCATAATCTATTGAAATCACGTAGTCGGCAACGAAGAAATGACAAAATTGTCCCCCACTTTTTCGAAATTGCTGGTTCGCCCAACCCTAGAACGATTTCGTGTACTGCTACAAAATAGTTACAAGTGCGCCAAACAAAAGATTTAAACGGGTGGCGTGACAGGAACCTGGCGCAATCCCCATTAAGGGCATTCGCCTCTGTCTGTGAAATGGCTGGGACCTGGTCAGTTTTAAAACAAGTGTCCGCCTGTCTGTCCATCCACCGTGATGTGACTAGAATTGGTAAACCCAAAGGAAATTCTTCGCGCAGCGGACAAGCTAATTACCTTGAATAGAAAGAGTGCGCTTTCCGAAAGACGGCGACGACGACGTCGAAGACATGACACAAATAGCTGACGAAGAATTTAGCAAATTGACCGATTTTCTGGGCCTGGACATGATTGAGGAGTTGGCGTTTTTTTATGGTCGAGAAAAAAAGCTAGTTTGTTAATTTGGCGAACTGGAATGTTGAGAGATTGGAAACCCCACAAAGAATATAAAAATTTTCCCTCAAACCAAATTCTTAGGGCAAAGCTTACCCAACGTTTTGATGGAGTCTTTTTTTCAGAGAACCAGTCGAGAGTGGATGCTTCAATTTCCGGCCTACATTGAAATTAGAGTATGGCAAATATTGTCAACAATATTTTTACGACCGAAAAAAAACTAATGGGTTCGAAATGGGCTCACTTATCCTAAACATGGAACATTCAAATCTTCGCCGAGGAGTAGGGAAGGGAAGAAAAAGAGTCAATATTGACACGAAACGCGGGCTGGAAAATCGATAGGATCGCCTCTTGGATTCGATCTCAGTTCAACGACTAAGCCAGAGGGTAATCACATACATGCCTTTGGCATTGATTTCTGACCAAAGCCATTCGCTAATCCAATCCAATTGGCAAGGCAGGGTCCCAGCCCCAGTAGTCTGTTGCTTGCTTATGGGAGAGTTATGCTACACGAATCTTGGAACAACTGCAAAAAAAAGCCATGTACCAATCTGGTCCCTTGTGTTTCGTCCGGCTCTGTCTGTCCGTTGATTCGTTGGGCTCTACCCTTTCGCCATCATCAGTGCCACCGATCTGATCTCTCATACGGTCATTGAAATGGTCCTTTGAAGTAGGTAGTTCTGATTATGTACAGAGACGAGAGAAAAAACATGTGATAGCTTTGTGTCTTACATAGAACACACCCTGTTCCAGCTGCTGCTGTTCGTTTGTCTGTGCTGTCGTGGAAAATAACTCGCGAACAATAATTTCTAAGTTGAAGGAATTCTTCAGAGTTTCAGCTGTAAAAATTCTTTAGAAATTTATCATTAAAAATTGCTTATGAAAGGAATTGCAAGATGATGTATTTTCATCGTTTTATGCTATTTTTGAGATGTTAACTGTATATTTTAATGCTAATTTTTCCAGTAAATCAGTCACATTATTAGAAACTAACGATATTTATTCCTTCTCCGACGTTTCGGTGATGTTTAACACCATCCTCAAGGATTATACAAGGGTTTTAATGATGTATTTTCAAATTTAAAAAATAGCGTTTGTTGGTTTAATTAGTGTTATGTTGTACTCACAAAATGGATGTTGTTTCTGTACTTTATGCGTACTATCCGAATTTTGCATTTAGGTTTAGTTTCACAGTAAAACTAAACCTAAATGTAAAATCCGTATAGTACGTTTTCACATAAAGCACAGAAACAACGACTATTTTGTGCGTACAACATAACACTAATTAAACCAACAAACAATATTTTAAAAAATTTAAAACACTTCATTAAAACCCTTGTAAAATCCTTGAGGATGGTGCTAAACGGCACCGAAGAACCCCGCTTATCCGAGACAGTCTGCGGAAAAAGTACATCGGATAAGTGAAACCTTGGATTTCATGAATAAAATAGAAATCCTCATTCATTAGTTCTCGTTTTGCATATCATCCAAGCGCATCGCTCGATATTAAGACATGCATTTTGTTTTGCGATTCATTCAACGTTTTCCAGCGAGTTCGGATTATAAACTCGCTTAAAAATGTCGAGTTGATAGCAGAACAATATTGTAGCGATAAAACCCAAACCCGCCAAACCCAACTAAACATGAATTTTGTATGAAAATGATGGCTCGGATATTTAAAGCGGAAGCTCGGATAAGCGGGGCTCTTCTGTAAAAGAATGGACTCCATGTGGAATCCCATTGAATTGGTTTCTTAGCAGAGGACGAATGAAAACTACTATTAAAATCCTCTCTACACAGCAAAAAAGTGTTGCTATATTACATCAAAAACGTGCACATAACTTGAGTCGCAAAACAGCTCTAATATTACATCATTTTCTCGTTTATTCTATTACTTGGAAAAGATGTAAAAAATTACACCAAATTTATGTATTCAATATATCAAAGATAACAAACGATAGCATAGCACGATGAAAGTGTTCTGTTGATGTTTAAAGAGGATATTGTTATTAAAATGTTTCAGAGTTTTCTGAAGAATTGTGGTTCTTTCTTCAAATGTAGTATAAACAAGGAAACAAAAAAACGGAAAAGCGAAATTATTATCAGTGGAAAATGTCTGGCCTATTTTTATTAGCTAATACATAGATTTTGTTAATGCTGGGATTACCAAGTTATTGAAACTTATTCTGTGGGCGCGATAAATCAACTTCTTTGTCCCGGAAAATGCCGGGGAAATGCTTTAGGAAGAAAATAATGTTCAATTTGGCTTTGAAAGCCGATCGCATCTCATCAAAAATAAAATGCTAGCTTAACAAAACTTATTGCTCTCATCACACAAAATAAGAAAAGAGTTTGATTCGGGAATGAAATTATAAAAAATTTATGTATTCTTCGTATTAGTCAACTTTCTATTAAATGAAAAAATGAGAATTCCGGTTTTTATTGGTATCATACACATCGATCGAGTAAGAATGATCCGAGAAATTGATTACATTAGCAAAGCATCAAAACTATTTTAACGGCCACACATTACTAGTAACTTCCTTTTTGGCCATTAAGCTTTTAGGATTAGATCTGGAAGGCGATGCGGTCCACATCCGATTAGCACTAGATGAATAATTTGCAATTTTCCATAGTATTTTTCTGCTGCTTGAATAATTTTTCAACTATTTTTTTAACTTTCCGGTTCTAATACATCCAATATTATTTGAAGACATTCAGGTTGCCCAATATATGAAGGTTAAGGTTAACATTGCCCCGATCATCCTGACCAATCTAAGCGTAACCGGAAAAATGGGATGAAAAACATATTCACTTCAGCAACATTTTGAGATCCGGATGATGGATTTCCTATAATTAAAAACAAAAACTGAATAAATTACATATCGATTGATTTGATAACTTTTTTACTGAATATCGATAGTACTTACAAGTTTAAAAAAAAATCTCTGAGCTTTGAAAAACTTCCATAATATAACATTGCAGTTGTTCTTCGGCCGTTGGAGTGGTCTGAAAATTGAAATGCCGGTCGAAAGTCAAATGAATGCTTGAAATAATTAAAAAAAACATGAACGCATTTTTGGTTGAAATCGATTTTATATACCTCTCAAGCGTATTTGTCACTGTACTTGGAAAAATATCTAATTATGTTTATGGAAATCAAATCATTGAAACAAGGCCAATCTGTCAACAACTGCGAACTTGACTCATAAATTAAAACGAAAATTCTCGTTCTTAACCTCTAATTCTAATTTTATGTTGGACAGATTTTTTGTACTGGTACTTACAATTTGAGCTGCCTTTTTTAGGTCAACTTTGAGAACTTTTCTTCTCATTAAAATAAACTTCTTAGCAAGAAATCAACTGGATCCGGAGGCAAATTGATATCTTGGATCTCAATGTTTCTGTTACTATACCCATACCCAAAAATTCCACATTTTAAATAAGGTTCAACATATTTTGGTATCATTTAATTTGTGATGAAGATGAACATGTGTACCTTTAAAAGGAATTGTTACAAAGTCCAAATTATGACACCGTAAACATTATGTTTATCTTTGAAAAAAAAAAAAAATAATAACAATGTTGGAATAGGGGAGATAAGAGCATATCGAGCACCCGGGGCAAAGTAAGCACTTCTCTTTTCTACAAGAGTACGCTTTTCTTTAATAAATTTTCATGAGGAATAGTTTTGTACTTCCTATAGTATTATTAATTTTCCACCAAAAAAAGAACCTCCTTATCATGTTTACAGAAATATTTAAACAAAAGCATCATAGTTCTCAAATGACGAAAATATTATAATTTTTGAGCACCAGGAAAGAAGCTATTATGATCTTTGAATCATCTTGATCTATAATGTACGCACTGCAACATGATCAACACAATTTTCATCATCATTAATTTTTTTTATTTTTCTCTTAAATCAATTTCAAAACGCTTTTTTACTTTAATTTGTTGATTCGGGCCGAACAGAACATAAATAATCGGGACACGATGAGCGTTCGATGTAGTCAACTGAATGATATAGCTACAGCTTCACCTGATTACATCTGACGATTTGGCCGTTTGTTAAGATGTCGGAGAGGTAAACAGGAGACTCGAGTTCGCTTTCTGTTCGAGGAGATTTTTTTTTCATTTACCATTCATGATCGATTATTTTGATTGTTGCGTTATATGACTAGTAGCATCTTGGCGGGTGACGCAAAGCACCAAAAACATAATGTAAAAGTGTGTGTGTATTGTTTATATTCAACAAACAGTCATACATTATTTAAGTATTGCTTTGTTTGATAAATCTACGCCTCACCGTTTAGTGTAAAATGCATCGATCATGAATGGTAAATGGAAAAAAAAATCATTTTGAACAGGAATCGAACTCGAGCCTACTGATTACCTCTCCGACCTTTAAGCAATAGGCGGAATCATCAGATGAAACAAGTCAAGCTGTAGCTCTATTATTCAGTTGACTTCATCGAGTGGAATTCGCTGCTAGATTCCACGGCAGAAAACGTTCTTTGTGCCCCGATTAATGTTGCTTTTACTGCACCAGTGGGGTTCTCATTGTGCCCCTACAGTGACTGATTTTCAGCTTTCGGAAAAAAAATTAAAATGCGGTTTTAAACGGTTTTATCTACTTTACAAGTATCAGCCAGTTAGGAAATAGACTTGTTTAGTGTCTGAACACAAAACAATGAAGTAAGTCTTTATTATAGCTGTTTTCTATGGTTAAATAAGTGTCTTCCTTAAGGTGGCCATTATGCCCTTATCTCCCCTACTATGTTATTATGAGCTTGAATTTTTATTATTTTCATTTTCAAGTGAAATCATAAATAAAATTTTGATCAAGTTTGTTTTAGATTACGGATCTCAGGAGGAGATGACGTTTGTTTTCTGAAGGAATATGCGAAGGCAGCGCTGCAGAGTTTGGGTGATGGTTTTGAGAGTGCGAGTGGGATGCAGCCTAAATTTCACCCAGCAATTGAATTTGCTTTTCGCTTCCATTTCCTATGGTTCCTGAACGAGTGTGAGATGTAACCTATTTCTATCAGGCTGGAGATGTTTTGCTAACCGAGTGTTCGCATACGGTTGCTATAAAATTAATAAGGAGGACATTTGACACATGTATGATTCAGAGAATCGTAAATTTAATTGAGTTTGAGCTTTAGCTTGCTTCTTGCCTCAGTCCTAATTATAATTATAATTATTATAATTTATTAGAGACCTTTTAACCACCCGGGTCATTCGGGTGCCTCAGTCCTAATGATTTCTAAAATGTCTGTCCTCCATTTATGGGAGTGAAATTTAAAAAATTATGAGCATTCAAATGCATTTTAACCTATCGGAACTATTTGTTTTAGATTTTCATTAATATAATAGAAATTCCAAACAAACAAAAAAAGTGAAATAAACAAAAACTAGTTACAATGACAAATCATTTCACACATTATCGAAATATGTAAACCAACACATTAAATGTGTGAAGGTACTGCAGTACATTAATGGGAAATACCGTTTAAAGTCCTCAACGCCGCCTACAAAGTGTTGTCCCGAATCCTACTCCGCCGCCTAACGCCACAAGCAAACAGATTCGTGGGAAGTCATCAGGCCGGCTTCATGGAGGGACGGTCAACGACTGACCAGATATTTACATTACGGCAAATCCTCCAAAAATGCCGGGAACACCAAGTCCCTACGCACCATCTATTCATCGACTTCAAAGCCGCATACGACACGATCGACCGTAACGAGCTATGGAAAATCATGGACGAGAAGGCTTTTCCGGGAAGCTGATCAGACTGATCAAGGCGACGATGGATGGAACGCAGTGCTGTGTGCGGATTTCGGGTGAATTGTCGAGTTCATTCGAATCTCGCAGGGGGCTTCGACAAGGTGATGGTTTATCCTGCATGATGTTCAACGTGGCGCTAGAAGGTGTTATTCGACGAGCGGTGGGCGAAATGCGGGGCACGATTTTCAACAGATCCAGTCAACTTATCTGCTTTGCCGATGACATTGATATAGTCGGCAGATCATCTGCGGCGGTGGGGGAGATCTACCGCAAACTGAAACGCGAAGCAGGAAGGATTGGGTTGATGATTAATACGTCCAAGACGAAGTACATGCTGGCCTGCGGATCTGAGACCGACCTAACCCGCTTGTCCAGTAATAACAAGGTCACGATCGACGGCGACGAGCTGGAGATAGTCGAAGACTTTGTCTATCTCGGCTCCCTGGTGACTGCAGACAATGACACCAGCCGTGAGATCCGGAGGCGAATTATTAGCGGAAGTCGTGCCTACTATGGACTCCACAAGCAACTGCGGTCGAGAAGACTTAGCCTTCGCACGAAGTGTAACCTGTATACGACGCTTATTAGACCGGTTGCTCTCTACGGGCACGAGACATGGATATTGCTCGAGGAGGACCTGCGTACACTCGGAGTATTCGAGCGACGAGTGTTAAGAACCATCTTTGGCGGCGTACAGGAGAACGGAGTGTGGAGGCGAAGGATGAACCACGAGCTCGCGCGACTCTACGGCGAACCCAGTATCCAGAAGGTGGTGAAGGCTGGCCGGATACGCTGGGCGGGACATGTTGCGAGAATGCCGGATGACTGTCCTGCAAAACAGGTGTTCGCCACGAATCCGGTAGGAACAAGACGAGCAGGGGCGCAACGAGCAAGGTGGTTAGACCAAGTGGAGCGTGATCTGGCGAACGTGGGGTGCCCGAGAAATTGAAGAACGGTTGCCATGGACCGAGTGAATTTTAGGAATTATGTTCGTCAAGTTATGTCGTAAGACGGAATACTATGTAAATAAAAATAACCGTTTAAAGTAACGAAATGTGTGCGTTTCACACATTATGCAAAAAGCGTTTAAAACGAGAAATGTGTGAAAATATCACTCTGTTTCAACTCAGGTAAGCGGGAGTGAGTGAATTTGTATGTTCCATTGAAACGTTATTACCACATTAACTCCTATTCTAGGTTTCACGATTGTGATGAATCTATATATATAAAAATGAATTTCTGTCTGTCTGTCTGTCTTTCTGTCTGTCTGTCTGTCTGTCTGTCTGTCTGTTCCCTATAGACTCGAAAACTACTGAACCGATTTGCGTGAAACTTGGCAGGTGGGGGTTTTGAAGGCAGGGGAAGGTTCCTATAATGGTTTGAGTCCCCTCCCTCTATCATGAAGGAGGGGAGGGGCCTCCCAAATAAAAGAAACTTTTTTGCATAACTCGAGTACACATCAAGCAAATGGTATCAAATTTGGCATGGGGTGGTATTTGGGAACGAGAAATATTTCTATGAATATCAGGTACCCCTCCCTCCTTTCAGTGGGGTGATAGAAAGGGGGGAGGGGGGCTACATAACAATTTTTCATATAACTTGAAAACTAATCAAGATATTTGAACAAAATTTGGCACGGGAAGGTATTTGGATACGAAAAATATTTCAATGATTATTTGAGACCCCTCCCTCTTTCCAGTAGAAAGGGGGAGGGGGCCTCTATCATATTTTTTAACATAACTCAAAAACTAATAAAGCAAATGGAACCAAATTTGGCATGGGAGGGTATTTGGATACGAAAAATATTTCTATGATTATTTGAGACCCATCCCTCTTTTCAGTAGGGAGAAATAAAGGGGGGAGGGCCTCTTTTATAACTTTTTACACAACTCAAAAACTAATTAAGCAAATGGAACCAAATTTGGCATGGGCGGGTATTTGGGAACGGGATATGTTCTAATGATTGTTTGAGACCCCTTCCTTCTTCCAGCGGGGAGAAAGGAAAGAGAGAGGGGAGTTTCATACAATTTTTTCATCATAACTCAAAAACTACAACAGCAAATGGAATCAAATTTGGCATGGAACGATATTCGGGTACGAGAAATGCTTCTATGAATATTTGGTATCCCTCACTCCTTCAAAGAGGTGAATGAAAAGGAGGAGGAAAGGTCTCCCTTACAATTTTCAGTGTAACTGGAGAGTTGATCAAGCAAATTGAACCATATTTGGCATATGAGGGTATTTGGATACGGGAAATGTTTCTATCATATATTGAAGCCCCACCTTTTTTCAGCGGAAAGATTTAAAGAGGGAAAGGGGAGCTTCCATATTATTTTTTGCATAACTTAAGAATTTATCGAGCAAATGAAACCAAATTTGGCATCAAAAAGTATTTGAGTACGAAAAATACTTTTTCTATGTGAAACAATTTCTTTCTTGCAGTAGGATGATAGAGTTGGGAATCTAAGCAGGAAAGAGGAGGCTTACATTTAACTTTTTTTTTCTACAAAATCCGAGAAATGGACAAAACTTAACATGGAAAATCATTTTGGTATGATTCTATGATTATCTGACACACCATCCTCCTTTCAGTGAGTAGGTACATAGGAAGAGGGAGGTGAGCCCAATACAATAGTGTTAGCATAAGTTCTCAATTTGTGCTAATGAAGCCAACAAATGGAAACAACATATCAAGAAAAAACAACCATATTTTATAAGTTACATGGTTTGCGTTCGATTAATTTGAGACCGTCCAGACAGATTCAAATTATAGAGCAAGATTTAGAAAATTTATTTAAGTTAGCTTTGCCTATCGATCGTCGTCTATAATTCTTTTTATTTTTATATTTCCCTTTCCTATCTTCTTTTTCTTTAAAATAAAAGTGTTAAGCTCAGCAAAATATTGTAAAAACAAAAAACCAGTTTGGCCCCCTTAAAACCTGAAGGTATGAGCCGTTTCAAATAAAAATTTCCAAAAAAAAAGTTATCTTTGTGTTGCAATTTGAAACTCCAGCTGCAGCTCTCATTTTATAGCGGTTGCTTATAAATTATGTTATACCTAATTTGATTTAAAATAATGCCAATAAAAAATTAAAAATTTAAATATTTTTTTGAAAATATCGTTTGATTTTGAAAAGTGTAGCAAAGCACACCGGGTCAGCTAGTTTAGTATAAAAAAATTGGATTTTTTTTCCTGTAGGTCATATCTCAAAACAAAAAAAAACAAAATTGTTTAAAATTGTTCTATTCCATAGAACATATCATGTTTACGTTTTGGCTTCAAAAAAGGTAGCCATTTGCTTAGCAGCAGTATCCAGCAATCGCTAAATTAATTACCGAGGCAATCAAAAATTTGACAAAAAGTTCGTCAAACAGCCAAAAATCGATCCCACGACATCTATCATGAGAGTTTAGGAGGCTAACTCCTTGGCCACTAGTGAGCGTCGAAATATGAGGCTCTCAAACTTAAATAGTTAGGAATATTTTGATAGTTAATGAATTTCTTGAATATCAGTTCGCTTACCCTCCAAAAAACGTACTGGCCATCTTTTTTTATATTGAGTTTTTTTGCTTTCGATTTTTTTAATCGTGATTTTTTTTTAGATTAATCATATATAATTCAGAAATAAGCAGTGTTCGGCATCGCTAACTGAAAAATTAGCGCCGCTAATTAAATCGCTAACTCATAGGAAGTTAGCGATCGCTAATTAAATACGCTAAATGTGTTGAAAAAGTTATCGTTTTAAGCTTAAAACGCTAATCGCTAACTGCTGACCATCATTAAGGCCGGAACAAATATCAAATTCTTCGTTAGTCACGCTCTTCCCCCCTTCGATTTTTACAACTGTCCAAGGGAAAAAAAATAAAATTTCAAGTATATAATTAGATAAATTGGTCGAATTTTCATAAATTATATGAGCAAAACCAAAACTATCAAAGATAGAAATTTTAACAAATCTCTGAATTCTACAAATAAAAACAAACGAATTTTCGAACCATTACAAGAGCAAAAGAACAGAATGTGGAAGATGGGAGCTATAGGTATATCTTTTTTGCCTTTCTTACAGAAAGGTATAGTTATCGGTCGATTTGGGAGATCCTTAATTATGGGTCTTAGATATACCTTTATAGGTACCTATCGAATCAGCTCGACGAGTTCAGACGATGTCAGTGTATTTGTGTGTGCTGGTGTGATTTTTTGTAAACTTTGTCACGACGTTTTTGCGAAACTGGGAAGTACAATAAAAATGATTTTTGTCTTAAAAAATTAGATTTTTTTCCCTCTTCAATGTATAAAAGAAAGAAAAAAAAATAGTTTGAAAAATAAATTTTCATAGTAATTATCATCAAATCATCACTCCAAAAACGTGTCAATATGGCTGGCTAGCCACAACCAGCAATCACTAAACTCAAGATTATCGTATATATGACGTCAAATTATACGTGACGTCATAGATACGCGCTTGCTATCTAAAAGTATGGACCTGTCGATATGTGGAAGGGAGAACAGAGAGGCTTCACTCCCAATCAGGTTTTGATGTCATCCTGACAGAAACCGTATGGGAGGAAGAAGACAGTTAAAATTTTCCGGGCCAATGATTTTTTTTTTAGTTTTTATGGATCAGCTTGATTCCGATCCATTACAAAAATTTCGGAACCGAAGCCCCGAATTTGAATCATAAAAATGGTTTTCACCAAGGGGTACTACCCCGAAATTGATGAAGTCGTTGATGAGTACGTCATGCCCACACTGCATGGTACGGAAGCGATAGTAACTTCGCCCAACATTATATTCAGGCACAGATTGCTCTGAGAAGGGGAAAACAACACGGGTACGCGGACGATGTATGTCCTCTCATCTTCTCACATGCCGTTCGTGCTTACGAAGCTTTTTCTTAAGCAGCAACGACAGGAGAGTATTTCGCCCGTGGAAGCAAATTAAATCTAATAAGACAAATGCTACTGAATCCTCTCGAGCTTTAAGCTCTCGGGCTTGTTTTTTTGTTCCCTTTTCTCTTCCTCTCTTCAGATCTAACGTTGCGTTGTTGTTGTTGGGGTTGGTGTCTTGCAAAAACGATGACTGCTTGGAGGTCGATCTGAACTTTCACTTGCTGAAGCCAATGGAAGATGACAACCAAACAGTAGCGCCACCAAGCCCTCCATAGTAGAGTTTGAAGCATTTGGGATTTTTTTTGGAACATGCATATAAAGCTAAAAAGCTAATAATCATTATTGACAAAGTTGAAGAAACAGAAAAAAACATTTTCGCCAGGTTGACCAAATACAAAAATGACAAAATCGACAAAATTGAAAAAATTTACTAAATAGACCAATTTGACAAAATTGACGAAATTGACAAACTTGACATAATTCATTGATTTGACAAAATTCACTTAGTTGAAAAAATCATAAAATTTGATGAAATTTATAAAATTGACAAAATCGAGAAAATTGGTCGATAAAATTCACTGAATTGACAAGATTGACAAAATTAACAAAATTGAAAAAATTGACAAAATTGACAAAATTGACAAAATTGACAAAATTGACAAAATTGACAAAATTGACAAAATTGACAAAATTGACAAAATTGACAAAATTGACAAAATTGACAAAATTGACAAAATTGACAAAATTGACAAAATAAACAAAATTGACAAAATTGACAAAATTGACAAAATTGACAAAATTGACAAAATTGACAACATTGACAAAATTAACAAAATTTACAAAATTGACAAAAGAGATGACAAAATCGACAAAATTCACTAAATTGACAAAATTGACAAGATTGATAAAACTGACAAAATTGAAAAAAAAATTACTAAATTAACGATGACAAAATCGAAAAAATTCACTAAATTGACAAAATTGACAAGATTGATAAAACTGACAAAAATCGACAAAATTGACAAAATCGACCAAATCGACCAAATTGACAAACTTGGCTTAATTCATTGATTTGACAAAATTCACTTAGCTGAAAAAATCATAACAATTGATAATATTTATAAAATTGAAAAAATCGAGAAAATTGGCAGAGTTGACAAAATTGACGATGAAAAAATCGACAAAATTCACTGAATTGACAAAATTGACAAGATTGATAAAACTGACAAAAATCGACAAAATTGACAAAATTGACCAAAACGACAAAATTGTCAAAATTCACAAAATTGACAAAGACAAAATCGACAAAATTCACTTTATTTAAAAAATTGACAAAATTGACTGGCGAAATTTAAAAAAATTGACCCGATTGACCAAATTGACAAGATTGACAAATTGACAAAATTGACAAACTTGACAAAATCGAAGAAAATTGACAAAATTGAGAAAATTGGCCAAATTGACAATGACAAAATCGACAAAATGCACTTAATTGACAAAGCTGACAAAATTGACAGAATTGACAAATTTGAAAAAATTGACAGAATTTTCAAATTTGAAAAAGTTGACAAAATCATGAAAATTGTTAAAATCGACAAAATCTAGAAAATTGGTTAAATTGACAAAATTTACTAACTAACAATGCTGACAAAATCATGAAAATTGATTAAATTGACATTATTGACAAAATGGAAAAAATGACCAAATTAACAAAATTAACGAAATAGACAAAATCAACAAAACAGAATAAAAATCTCAAAATAACAAAATTAAAAATACTACGCTTTCAAAATTTTCAATATTATTAATTTTCAAAATTTATTCTACAGATTTTCTACATTTTGGTATCGTATTTTACTCTATCAATTGAAATTTTATCCAATAATTTTATCTATGTATTTGTTTCCTCTACTTCAGAGGTTGAATTATTTGAAATACATTTTTTTCCTGTTGGGGAGAGAGTCCACTGCGACCATTAAAGTTGATCTATTGTGGTATTACCCCGCGTTATTATTTTTACTTTGCTATGCTACTTGATACCCCTGCACTATTGGTTGAAGTTGCAGTTGTTTACCGGTAGCACTACGAGCACACACATAACTAGGTAGGATCTCCAAGTGCAATCTAATTTCCCTTGAAAAGATCCATCCACATGCATGTGCTGCATCATTGAGGCGTACAATTCCAAGGTATACCCGGCTAGCATTTCACTAATGCTAAAACCGCCAACCTTCATCATACTATGTGTGCCAGGTTATGTCACGACCGGGATTCGATCTCATGAACGTTGGCTTAGAAGACAAGTATGCTATCCTCTAGGCCACGATCTGCTGGCATTTGAAATACATGGTCAGGTATCTTTTTTTTTAAATTGTATTCTTAATTTTTATACTCCTTCCATTTTGGCAATTTTGGCATTTTACAACACAAACGTCGATATTATTCAACTAAGCATGTCCAGAGAACAAATCAAAAGTAGAATTGTGCAGTGCTCTTTTACAAATTAACAATTACTGTAGTTATTAAGTGTCATTTATATTATAGAATAATATAAAGGGCTGAAGCCTAGGATCTAATCAATAAAAACTAAAACTAAAACTGAAGATATCATATGCTGTAACTCCAAAAGGTAAAGTAAATTGAGTTAGATTATAATGTCATAGAAACGGAATCATACATGATATTCTAGAATCTAGTTATTCAAAAATCTCCAATTAGTTGCAAATAAGGTTATTTATATGAAATTTATGATTATATAAAAATACTTTTATCCTAATAAAAACTTTGAATCTTTATTTCCTAAATTCATTTTGGATTTATTGCGTATGAAATTCATTAATCATAATTCATAATTCATTTTGTTTTATATGTACCCAAATATAATTCACAGGCTGTAAGAAAGGCTACAATCCACTGTCAAGTGTATTAAATCGGGTTTTATTAATTTAAATTTTGGTTAAAAATTTACTCGATTTATCGGTTTTGTGTAGATAGTATGCAATTTTGACGCGAACAATATTTTGTACAATGCATTCCATTTTGTTGTTTTTGGCATTATTTTATACTATCTTCATTAAATATCTTCAACTTGTTTTCTCCTTTTTCAAACTTGCAGGAGCATTGTCAAACGTCAAACATTTATACAATTTCTATTTAAACTTAAAACGAAGGCTTCAATGATGATTTCATCTTATTTTTATATGAAGTGATCTGCAAATCTCTAAAAAACTGCATTGTGAAAAGTAAATATCTCAGCTACTTGAAAACAAATGCTGATGAAAAGATTTTTAAAATAGTTTTATATTGTTTAAAGGTATTATCTTCTTCTGTAAATGTTGCTAAAAAAGAGAAAAATAACACTAAATTTATCTTTTCTCTAACTCGAGTACGCGATCCTCCAATGAATCCAATTAAGCAATCAAAGTGATGTAAAATGTCACCTTAACTTGATTAATGAAAGCAAGTTTATCCTATCAATAATAATTCGAGAGCTTGATACAAATACATGGGAGTTAGCGGTCTTCAATTAGCGGAACCAAAAAATAGCGGAACTTTTGAAATCGCTAAATCAATCAAAACTTAGCGGCAAAATTAAATCGCTAACGAAAACTTAGCGGACTTACTAGACTTACTAGCGAATAGCGGATTAGCGTTTTTGTACCGAACACTGGAAATAAGGTATCCTTCATTGTGTCATATGTTTCCAAAGACAATTTACACTCTGTAAGAAAGCCTCCAATCCACTGTTAAGTGTATTAAATCGGATTTTTATTGATGCGAATACAAAATAAAATTGTTGAGTCTTCGGAAAAATTCTTCTTTAATCCTAAAGTAATGGTTCGATCTATGTACCGCCAGAGGGGGCAATACCTACAGACCTCTCCTAGCAATACCAGGCAGAATTTGAAAGAAGAAACTACGAGTTAGATCAGGGGTGAGCAACCTTTTGAACCCACGGGCCAATTTAAATTTGAAATCTTTTCGGCGGGCCGCACTTAAAAAATTTTTTTTTTATTTATTAACAATTTTCTAGCAGTTGGATTAGTCTGAGATTTACGGATGTGCACGAGAATAACACTTCGTTTCCTTTGCCTTCTTCGGGGGTGGATGCTTAGGGTGGCCGGCTGGTGATCTTCACTTTCCAACTTTACAACAGGTGGAGGATTGGTTAGGATAGGAAGATGGTAGGATGTTAGGAATGCAAAACTTTAATAATAAGCAGCGCATCACTTCAACTTTTTTTACCACAAATTTTTGGTGAAAATAAATCTGAAAAAGGAAAGATAAAACGAATTCGCACGTTTAAAAACAGAAGTTCAACACGACTTTTTAAATACCCGATAATTGAAAATGAACATTACTAAATCTTTGTCCTTTTTAAATTCCATCAATTTTTTAACAGTACTTCTTGGTGACTATTTGTTCTTAGTTCTTACAACTCTTTTGTTAAAACCGATTTTATTCGCCATCACTTTCATTTAAAAATCTTTTGGAGCTTACCGTAGTGATAACTAAGGGTATGAATAATATATATTTAAAGAAATCGCCGTATTTTTAGCGTAAGACGTTGAATCGCTAATTGATTTTCAATGATATTTTTTCACAATTAAAACTTGTCCTTTCACAATCAAAACTTATCCTCAAAGCCTAATTTTTTCTTATAAACGGTAAAAACCCTGTTTTTTTTAATTGAAGCTCTGTATTGGATCATTGAATTGAGATAATGAGCAATGTTGTCGAAATCACACAAAAATGTTCAATTTCACATAGTTTTAAGCAACTGTCTTTCAAAATTACATTCTTGATTGTAGAACTTTTTCCAGATTGTTATAAATTTTAATCTCATTTAGATACCATTGGTATAGGATTTCTAAAGCTTATGACTTTGGTAATGAGAAATGCGAATAATAATTGCAATCACTCAATATTTCTGAAAAAAACACATCACAGATAATCGTCAAAAACCTTTTGGGTCGAATCACAGAATTTCAAATATCAATTGTTTTTATCAAGAACTAATCATTTTTGTCAATAACTTTGATGCCGGCTGATTCATATTGATGAAAAAATCTAAAATCGATCACTCAGGCTCTATTATTAAACTTTCGAAATTTTCGTCAATATTTAGTTTCGGTTTAATTTTTTTGCCGGTACTTGAATGCAAACCTTTTGTCGAATTGCATAGAATTATTTTTGAAAAATTATCTGCTGAGCATATCTTTTATCATACAACTTTATTTTGGCTTGAAACAAAAATAATGACTTCACTAAAGATCTTCGAAACTCCTTTGAGCATGCGTAGCTTCCGATTTTTGGCCGCTCGTCCGTCTCACTTTAATAAATTTTGCTTTTCAAAGTGGTAGGAGATAAATAATTAGGGAAAATGTATCCTAAATAAAAAAAACTCCAATATTACGTTATGCCAATAAACAATATTGCATTTATGCCTAAGAGAGAACATAATAAATAAATGCTTAAAATGTTAGAAAGAAGCAAAACAATCCGGATGATTGTGGAGCGAATGCTGATAAGTGCATAGTCGATTAGGTCATATAGATTTTCCTAACAATCCATTGTAGAAAAAAGTTAAGGCTTAAAAATTTTCAAAAGCTTCGCGGGCCGCACAGAAGGGTCTCGCGGGCCACATGCGGCCCGCGGGCCGCGGGTTGCTCATCCCTGAGTTAGATGATATGGGGTTCCAATGAAAATACTGTGAATTACTTGCCATAATTCTCTTATGCCTTCGTACGACGATTTAGCAGCTGAATTTACACGATGGGGTAGTCCCTTCTTTGGCTCGCATAAAACTGATGAAGATAAAGCAAACACAACGATTGAGATTTCACACATTTTTTCCTTAATCATTTAGTTCGGATAATGTGTAAGTTTCGAACTTGGATGGTGTGTGAAAATTACCGTCCAGTTTGACAGCTCCATATATTTGCTGATAATGTGTGAAATGATTTTGCAAAATGTGTGAAATGATTTCTCAGTGTAAACTTTTTTAACGTAAGATCATAGATATATTTCTGAATTTTGAATTATGAATTTTGATCCTTAATTTGTTTATAAATACTGATTCCGAACTTAAACTTGAAATTCGAAATTTATGATTTTAAGTTAAAAAATTGAAACTTATTTTTCATTTTGAAATGCGATTCTCAATGCGATTTGCAAAAAAAACTTCAATTTCGAGAAAACTTCAATGCAGTGCAAACACCAAGAAACAGTCTCATGAATCAGTCAGTAATTTGACTTAAACTTCTATCGTAACAACAAAGTTACGATCATTTGTAATACTGCCACTGGACTTGGCGGGGCGTTAGAATCCAAACTAGCCAGGCTGTCGATGATCTGCAATAATATAATCTACCCGCAGAAGAAGTGAACAAAAAATAGCTGCTGGCTGAACTGGGCATAGAAAAATGTAAATAAATAAATCTTCGGTACAGATCACCAATAGATCTAGCGGGCTTAAGCTGTAAGGTCCTATGCCCTGCAGTCTTCAGCTTTGGCAGCAATCGAGAGCAATTGGCAATGTTTTTTGCTCTCTTTGCTTAAGCCACTTGAAGGGGCCAATTGCTGCTGCTGCTGCTGGTAGCCTCCAATAATAATAATACCTAAGACGAGGTGGTCAAAGATCTTTGGGGTGGTTTAGAAACTTTGGAACTGCCACACCAGCAGGGCGTGACGTAACGAATGTTTTTAATAACTTCAATATTGGCTAATCCGAGGGCGCTAGGTTGTGATTCCTTTCTCTGTAGTTAAGGGTTTTTTTTCCTGCAATTTGACTGCACCAGGCGTGGTTGCTAGCAAAGTTCAGAATAACTCTAGCTCGACTCTCGTCGATGGTTGTAATTAAAAACGCTAGGAGAGGTCACGAACTTTTGACAAGAGAGCCAAGAATGATAGGTAGTAGAACAGTAGATGTGAAAAACTAGTATGTAGCCAGGAAAAGGTTCCAAGATGAATTGAAAATTTTCTATCGAATTTCGATTGAAGTATTAGCAGATGATCTTGCCTCCAATTTTAAGATTTTTGCTAAAATATACCGAACGATTGAAATTCCTTTTATAAAAGCTTGTTGATTGTAGTGGTTCAAAATGACTGATTGGTTTGGAATCAAAATTTGAAGATCTAACAGAATCACGCCAAATGTTAGATAAAAAAATCAAATCTAGGAGGATTCTCCACAAATTTTTACTGAAGTTTTGAAGGATTTGTCCTAGCAAACTTTTGCCCCATCGAGGCACCCCGTTGAATTAACTTAATGAGCTGAATCTTGACCAAGTCCTTGTTCTAGTCCTTGACCAAGTTCTTGTCCTAGTCCTTGACCAAGTTCTTGTCCTAGTCCTTGTCCTTGTCCTTGTCCTAGTCCTTGTCTTAGTCCTTGTCCTTGTCCTAGTCCTTGTTTTAGTCCTTGTCCTAGTCCTAGTCCTTGTCCTAGTCCTTGTCCTAGTCCTAGTCCTTGTCCTAGTCCTAGTTCTAGTCCTTGTCCTAGTCCTTTTCCTAGTCCTTGTCCTAGTCCTTGTCCTAGTCCTTGTCCTTATCCTTGTCCTAGTCCTTGTCCTAGTTCTAGTCCTTGTCCTTGTCCTAGTCCTAGTCCTTGTCCTAGTCCTTGTCCTAGTCCTTGTCCTAGTCCTTGTCCTAGTCCTTGTCCTAGTCCTTGTCCTAGTCCTAGTCCTTGTCCTAGTCCTTGTCCTAGTCCTTGTCCTAGTCCTTGTCCTAGTCCTTGTCCTAGTCCTTGTCCTAGTCCTAGTCCTTGTCCTAGTCCTTGTCCTAGTCCTTGTCCTAGTCCTTGTCCTAGTCCTTGTCCTAGTCCTTGTCCTAGTCCTTGTCCTAGTCTTTGTCCTAGTCCTAGTCCTAGTCCTTGTCCTAGTCCTTGTCCTAGTCCTTGTCCTAGTCCTTGTCCTAGTCCTTGTCCTAGTCCTTGTCCTAGTCCTTGTCCTAGTCCTTGTCCTAGTCCTTGTCCTAGTCCTAGTCCTAGTCCTAGTCCTTGTCCTAGTCCTTGTCCTAGTCCTTGTCCTAGTCCTTGTCCTAGTCCTAGTTCTAGTCCTTGTCCTAGTCCTTTTCCTAGTCCTTGTCCTAGTCCTTGTCCTAGTCCTTGTCCTAATCCTTGTCCTAGTCCTTGTCCTAGTTCTAGTCCTTGTCCTTGTCCTAGTCCTAGTCCTTGTCCTAGTCCTTTTCCTAGTCCTTGTCCTAGTCCTTGTCCTAGTCCTTGTCCTAGTCCTTGTCCTAGTCCTTGTCCTAGTCCTTGTCCTAGTCCTTGTCCTAGTCCTTGTCCTAGTCCTTGTCCTAGTCCTTGTCCTAGTCCTTGTCCTAGTCCTTGTCCTAGTCCTTGTCCTAGTCCTTGTCCTAGTCCTTGTCCTTGTCCTTGTCCTAGTCCTTGTCCTAGTCCTTGTCCTAGTCCTTGTCCTAGTCCTTGTGCTAGTCCTTGTCCTAGTCCTAGTCCTAGTCCTTGTCCTAGTCCTTGTCCTAGTCCTTGTCCTTGTCCTAGTTCTAGTTTTTGTCCTAGTCCTTGTCCTAGTTCTAGTCCTTGTCCTTGTCCTAGTCCTAGTCCTTGTCCTAGTCCTTTTCCTAGTCCTTGTCCTTGTCCCAGTTCTAGTTTTTGTCCTAGTCCTTGTCCTAGTCCTTGTCCTAGTCCTTGTCCTAGTCCTTGTCCTAGTCCTTGTCCTAGTCCTAGTCCTAGTCCTTGTCCTAGTCCTAATCCTTGTCCTAGTCCTTGTCCTAGTCCTAGTCCTTGTCCTAGTCCTTGTCCTAGTCCTTGTCCTAGTCCTTGTCATAGTCCTTGTCCTGTGCGAGGAGTGCGTAAAATTCAACGAGCAGCGTCAATGCTCAAGTGGCAGGAGCAATGGGACGCATCGAACAACGCAAGATGGACGCATAGGCTAATCCCGAGACTTTCAGACTGGGTAAATCAGAAGTATGGAGAGGTCAACTTCTACCTGAAGCAGTTTCTTTCGGGTCATGGGTGCTTTAAGCAATACCTTCATCGGTTTAAGCTTATCAGCTCGCCTTATTGCCCGGAATGCGTAGAGACGGAGGAATCGGTAGAATATGCTATCTTTGTCTGCCCCAGGTTCAATTCAAGGCGTCAAACAACTTCAAAATTTGAACGCTGAAAACATAGTGAGTGAAATGTGTCGCGACGAACAGTCGTGGCGTGCTATCGTCGACGAAATCTCGCAAATCATGCGCGATCTGATAAGAATCAGGAAAGATGATGAACGGAGAGAGCGAGATAGTCAACCAAATTTGACAAGCTAATGGAAGGTCTTGGGCCTCGTATGACACTTAAATTCAAAAGCAACGCGATCTTAGGGCGCGGTATAACCCTAATCTGGACTCATACGTGTGGTGGGACTTAAAAGGTCTCACGTACTCAGCTACGAACTTTCCTGCAGCAAAAGGAAACGGAGGTACCATTCGGGGTGGTCGTGTCGGGATTCTAGCTTGGTAGTTTCTCAATCGGCCATGCCTTGGTGGTTAGAAATCCTGCGAAAGTGGTTGCTGTGACGGGCGCGAGTTACTTTGAAAGCGTTACCTAACCGGCACACGTTTCGAGGTCCCCGGGATAGTGGATGCTGTGACGGGCGTGAGTTATTATGAAAGCGTTACCTAACCGACACACGTTTCGGGGTCTTCCGTACCAGTCTGAAGTTGGCGATAGAGGAAAAGGAGAAGGAGGAAAAAGGAGAAAAAGGATAAAGCAGAAAGATGATCAAGGAGAAATTGAGGAAAAATTGAGAAAGAGGAAAAGGGTGAGATGTATAAGTGCATGAGCACAGCCTACCCCTTGATGTAGTATCATAGGGTGAAACCAAGGGGCACATCTGACACACGAAGCCCAAGGTGGTTTTAGTGGGACGAACCCACTCACGGCAGCAAACACCCGGCTGTTATGGTTTGAAGTCAAATTTCCATCTTGTTTAAAAAAAAAAAAAAAAAAAAAAAAAAAAAAAAAAAAAAAAAAAAAAATCCTTGTCCTAGTCCTTGTCCTAGTTCTTGTCCTAGTCCTTGTCCTAGTCCTTGTCCTACTCCTTGTCAGTCCTTGTCCAATCCTTGTCCTAGTCCTTGTCCTAGTCCTTGTCCTAGTTCTTGTCCTAGTCCTAGTCCTAGTCCTAGTCCTTGTCCTAGTCCTTGTCCTAGTCCTAGTCCTTGTCCTAGTCCTTGTCCTAGTCCTTGTCCTAGTCCTTTTCCTAGTCCTTGTCCTAGTCCTTGTCCTAGTAGTCATTCAAAGATCTAGGAATCATTGCGATTATAACTACCTCTATAATTAACTTTGTTATGTAATTTCATAAACCTGACATTTTTTACTCTTTTTATTACCACTACTTACATTCAACAGAAAATACAAACTTTCACACAACATCTATTGACGCAGTTGACTGGCACCTTCCTCAAAAATGGATTTCTTCGCGGAAACCGTAGGTTTTGAGGCCTTTAAATCTGTGACAACTCGTATAATTTTTCGAAGCTCCTTCAACTCCTCAGCTTGTTGATGCCGTCTGCTAATGAATTGAGCTTAACCTACGGTAAGCAAAGTTGTCACATCACAACCGCAACAAAATGACTATTTTATAGCTTTGGAGGTCACCATCGGCGCGCGGTGCTGCAAAATTTCACAAAATAAAAACCCTTCTTTGGCTGGGGTCTGGACAGTTTGATTTGCATCAACCGAACCTCTTCAGTTAGCGGCTTGCGTAATCGTGGCAGAAGGTACCTACCCGGTTCAGGTAAAAGTCGCGGATCTTTTCCCACTCATCATCATCTGGCTGGCTGGGGTCTTCTTCTGTTGGCTGGCCGGTCGAGAGTTTCGAAATGATTAATACCCCGCAATTAACGCCTAGATTGATGGGGTTGCGATTTTTGTTTTCGCTTGAGAAATCAATAATTTGGGTAAATGGCGGCCAAAAAGGTTTGGGACTTCACAACGCTCAAAAACTTTTCGAAACCTCTTAATCATACACATTTGGCCGATGATCGGCCCGATGTTGTGGCGCCCACAGGCCAGAATTGGGTTTTCTGTTTATGTTGCCGAAAATACCGATTCGATAATAATGATGTTTGAACAATCTGCCACAATCTTCCGAAGTTTTATCCGTGCATCTGTTTTACTAATAATTTAAACACACAAGCAATAAATTCTGAGACAAAGCACATGTGGAATGTAACTTAGTTCCCAACCAATTCGACCATTAAGTGGGGAGGAAAACTAATAATGATCCTCTATAAATGAGCCACGCCCTGCTGAATTCGACCTCAGATGGTGTATGTTTTTATTTGCTATTGACAATATGGGTTTTGATTAATGGCTAACTGTGTGCCAGACTGGGCACAGATCAAATCAATCAATCAATCGTTCCGCCTTAACTTATATTAACTGTCAGCAGCGGATTTTGTTGTCGGGAGGTGTGAATGGTCAATAAACATCCTTTGCTTCGCCACAACTAATCGAAGCTTCATTGATGCTGCTGCACTAAACTGTGTCAATTGAGGAAGGTCAGGATAAAATTTTCATTAGATACTTTTGATTGGCATCTAAAGAGTGTTGTGTGTCGATTTTTTTTGTCATTTGTAGCGGGTTCATCAACATATGTTTTAAATCTTAATAAACTTTTAGTTAAAGATATTCATTAGTAACTGAAACCAAAATTCAATAAAATATTGAAATAACTAAAACCAAAGATTTTTTCCTTGAATGTGCAACACAATAGTTTGAAAAGCCCTATAATTAGTTAAGACATTATATAATTTGTAAATCCACTGATAATATGTAGATGACAAATGTTCTAAAATTTTGTTCCTTTATAACAATTAGAACCAACTTTAGAATGATAATTAAAAGAATTAAAGGGAATGACCACTTAACACTAAATGAGCTGTTGAAATAACTGTCTAGTACTTACTCAATTTGGGAAATGGCAAGCAATTGCTCCCTTCAACGCATACAGTGGCCGACACAAATAAAAATTCGCATATGGGGAGTTTGGACAAAAGTTCATATTTTTTGAGAACGGTGTTTCTCGACTCGATTTCTATTCAAACCACTTGTAGTTTTACCGTAATGTTATCTAAAAAGTTTTTCTAGTATAATTTCCTAACTTTTATTCCTTAACGGTTTATAAGTGATTTACATGCCAAAAAATGATATTATTTTTATATAATAAACCTAAAAGTTATACAAAATAGGCACTTACTTCTTCTTTCCATTTTGAGTGCAGCCATTATTTTGGCCTGTTTATACAAGATTTTAAAACTTTCAACTATCCTGCTATCGCTCTTATTTACGCTGTGCAAAATTTTCAGGGCTATTCGAAGGAGGAAAACAGTAGTCTTTGTTTGTTTTGCAGTTTATTAAGACTTTCAAAATATTCGAAGGCTTGAACTTGATCATTGAACAAGGTAGTTTTTTGGTTTTCCTAAAATGTTCACAAAAATATGAACTAAGTTCAAAATTAAAAATCGCCCCTAAATATTTTAGTAGATTTCAGCCAATAGGTGCAGTTTTTGAGTCGTAAATTTTTCTGCGATTAATTTATTTTTATCTAAATGCATAACTTCCTTGAAGAAAGGAAAGTCAAAATCCATGTGGTGTGGATATATGGCTAGCATACATTTTAAATATCTTTAAAAATTCATCGAAACCTATAAAAAGCAGCTAAAACTTACAAGATCTGATTTTTAGCTTTTTAACACAACTTTTAATATCAGTGTCAGGTTATACCTTTTTCCCCTATAAGTGTCTGAAAATGTCAAGCAAAGTGATCTTTTCTAAACTCAAAATTTTATATTTCTAATCATAATTTGATGAACGACTAAAATGATTCAAGAGTAACAATTTCGACTCAGAACTAAGGCCTAAACCTCGAATTCTAAACCCAGGTTAACAATTCTACTAGAGTTTTTCTAAAATATCCCCACTTTTTGATAGATATCTAAGAACTGTTCTCGAAATTCATGCTTCAAACTCTATTGTGATTAACTTTTGATTGCGTGACTCGAATTTAATGAAATTTTCAGCAAAGTTAGCTAATGATGTATAGCTTACGTATGTAACATTTGGTGACAATCTGAGTGCCCCGAGATTTTCCTTGCTCGGATAAGTGCGGAAAATATTTTGTTAGCTTAGGCTGGAATCGTTCCGAATGTTCTGGTTGCAAATTTGATTATAAGAATTGAAATTCGTTGCCTGTGACCGAATTTTGGATCCTGTACCCAGTTTATAATTATTAATTTGCAATTCAGTTCATCATTGGGACAGAATCCTGAAACAAATCTTAGGTTTGCATTTGAAACCTAAATCAGATTCACTTTTCATGTTCAAAATTCATCATTTCGAAGAAAATATTAAAAATTACGAACCGTTTTTAGGATTTCGATTTGAAATTTTTACCATAAATTGTTATGCTGAATTCAAACTTGAAAAAGCTTCATAAAAAACTGGAAACTTTTAGGACTTATTCTAGAAGTTGTGATTTTAAATGAATAACTGATAATGTTATTCACTTAAGAGCAAGTTCACTGGTGTTGGGAAAAAGTGATAGAAATTTTGACATTTTGAAAATTTTACCATGCAAAATTGTTTTCAAGATCTCTGGGCGTTGTATTTTTTTACAGCACTGTTTCTATTTCAGCCGTATGTGATAGAAATATTGCTATATTTGCATCACAGCATGCGAAAATACAACACGTGTTGTAGAAAAACTTGAAGGCCACAGATCTTGAAAGTGTTTTTGTATGTCAAAATTTTCAAAATGTGCAAAATGTGACAAAATTTCTACCACTTTATTCCAACACCAGTGAACTTGCTCTAAGGAGGAGTTCGAGTAGGCGTTGACTCGCGTAGACGTCAATATTGTTCTACCTTAGAAGCAAAAAGTATAAAAAAGGCAGAACTAACATCAAATCAAGTTGAAAAAACCTGCTGAGGAATGAGAGCACGAATGATAAAGCTGGTTAAAATCCTCTATAAATAAACAAAATAGAATTGATTAGAATTCATTAAATGTGCAAAACTGTGAAGTGTGCTGTAGCAAAAAAAAAACAACAGGATGTGGGCAGAAACAAATCAACTTCAGAAACTTTGGTTGCAGTAGGTTCCGATTCCGGATTCCGAAGCGACGGTTTTGAACCAGTGAACAATATTTCCTGTCGATGATAATCTATTTGGTGTGATCTAACCATTTATCAAAATTTTTTTTTGACACAGTTATCTGTGATGTTTTTTTCATAAGTTTGATAGAAAATTTATAAAAACATCAAGAGATTGAGTTATTTTACTTCTTATTCAAAAAATCACAGAGAATCAATTTAGAGAGTCAATTCCGAGAGTCAATCACAGAGAGTCAGTAATATATCGGTAATGAATATTGAAAAGGGCGAATGCGCCAAAGTAAACAAATCGAGTTAATAGTTGAGTGAAATAATAGTACATTCGAAGACCTACGTTTTGACTGTACAAAGTTAACGTGCATTCGCCATATTAAAAATTCGATATCGATATATTTTTCACACTCTGAATTATCCTTGTGGTAAGCTCCAGTAGATTTTTAAACGGAAGTGATGACGAATAGACCCATCGGTTGTAAAGAACGAATGTTCACCAAGAAGTACAATTGAAAACCTAATAGAATTCAAAAATGACAAAGAATTAGTGATGTACCTTTTCAATCAGCTATTTCTCAGCTTTTCAAACGAACAGCTGATTTGTCATTATTTGCAATTTTTTTGGTAAACTTAACATAATATAAATTTTTATAGTATCATCGTATTTGAAACTTTTCAAAAATATGCATTTCTTTTAGAAATTTCATATATGAAATTTCTATAAGAAATGCATATTTAGTTCGAAGAAAAAAAATCCTCTTTCTAAAAATCATTGAAAAAATCTTTTTTTTTCTCGAGGGATTTTAAGCGTCTTTATGGCTTATTCATTCCGAATTGAACAAATCTAATCTTCAACGTTCAAAATAAAATACATCTGTGATGTTACCATTTTCCAAAACATAAAACAAAAACAAAGTGGAAGTGTCCGCCTAAAGCCTAGACCACATCCGGCAACTTGAACTGCGATTTCGGTTGCTGAGATTGGTTTATGTTCACATCTTGGTTGCTGAAGGTCCCATCAGGTATCAGGTATCAGAAAAGGGTTAGGCTTAAAAGCGGCACGTTATCCAAACAAACGTGAAAATTGTGCCTAGCCTTTTTTGCAGATTTCATCATATACCTGAGAAATCTGAAAACCTATAAAAGGATAAGAAAATAAATTCAATGTATTAAACATGGCATGTAGCCTATCCACATGGGTATTCTTGACAAAATATGGCATAAAGCCTATCCACATAGGGATTTTTAAGCATTAAAGCTCATATGGGTAAAGTATGACATAATGTTGCTTTAAATTCTTAGAGTTTGATTCAATTATTACATACATGAGAGGCAGAGTACAGAAAAGTTGTAAAGCGAACGAGAGACAGTTACATATAAGTTGGAAAGAATCTTAAGAATCATAAAGATTTGATTTTATAATGATCAGAGCATGCTCTGACCAGGATGCTACGGCGAGGGCTTAAAACAGATCTGATTTAAGTTGGCATTTAGCCTATCCACATAGGGATTTCAAGCATTTGCGCTTCTTAAAATTAGATTTGAAATGATTTTTTTTATAATTTTCTTACTTAAATTCAGATATACAAATTAAATGTAGTCAGATAAAAAAAAGGGCAATCACACACTAGGTGGAAGGAAAATATAGGTAGTACCTATTATCTCGGAATCATAGTTAAACCAAACAGAAGATTCATTATACAAAGTTTTTTTTACAGACCAGATAGTGCTCTAGTCATATAACTACTATGAGTTTCTTTAAAGTGAAATTTTAAATGCAGCTTTGAAGAGTGCATAAACAGGTGAATTTTGATACATAGCAATCCTATGTTACAGCAAGGTTTTTTTCATTACCTTGCGATATATCTATAAACTGGACGTGAAAAATGATTTTAAAGCCCTTTGGCTATCTGTACAGTAACAAGTAATTTTAAACATTATTTATAGTTTAAGCGATATTTACAAAAGCACATGTGATTGCACGAAATTAGTGTAGTGAATTCCAGAATCAGGACTGGCGTATGATAACGAAACATCAGAAAATAAAATGAGAAATTGAACTCTTCTAAACCATACATATTTAACCATTCTAAAGCTGAAGTGAACTTGTCACATGTGTCAATATAAGAAAAGTTACACATTTTGGGTTAAACAGGAATAACTGTCAACATGCGATATTAGTTTTGACTTCCAACTAGATACAATGAGAAATTTGAAAGCCTTTCGGCCACCTAACATATTTTTGAACATTTGTTCCTTGAAAATGACATTTGTACGGCTTACGTGATTGAAGTACCAGGTCGATTTTTTAAAATTAAATATCTATTTCTGAAAGGCCATTTACTTCCACAAGAGGGTGTTAACAAACTGAAGATAGAAGGCACTGGACACTTGTGTTAATACAAGGAAAAATACGAAGAATTTGTTATGTCGTAAGACGGAATACTATGTAAATAAATAAATAAACGAAGAATTTATTTGATGTCACAAATATTACTGATATAATTTATGTAGGTAGATCAATATTTTATAACATTTCAACTTGGCCAATCTTAACGGATTGCCAAAAAAAAAAAAGAAAATCCCATTGGGTTGTAAACTATGTGTACATGAAAGAGCTTCACATTCAAGAATCACATGTGGGGCCGTTCACATACCACGTGGACAACTTAGGGGGAGGGGGGGTGTATGGAAATGTCCACGCTTGTCCACGGAGAGGGGGGTAGGGGTTTGGGTCATGTCCACGTGGACATACCTACTGTTTGAATCTTAAAATAACAAAGCTTTCCAGTTAAAGTTTAAACAATTAAAAACCACTTGAAACTGGGTACGATTCCCGGTATCGGCAAGAAAACTTTTGGGTTCGAATCCCATAAGTGGCCGACAGGTGAGATGTGTTTCCTCTTATAACTGACTATATAATAAGTATTCTCTACAGTTCCATCAGTTGTCAGCTGGCCAGGTATATATACACGGATGCCGGAATGCGGTGAATCCGTGCACCCATGGTGGATAACCAACATACAACATAAAAAAACCACTTGAAAGCAAGTAATAAATATGATAATTAAGGAATTTAAAAATTTTAAAATTATTTTGTATCAGATAATGCTATTTCTTTTTTTTTAATCAGCCATCCCAATAACAAATAGGCAAAAAGTAGTGTTTTCTAACTGTCAAATGATTTTTTGAAAAAAAAAAAAATTAAATCTGTCCACGTGGACATCCGGGGAGGGGGGTAGGAGTTTGCCAAATGTCCACGCTTGTCCACGGAGGGGGAGGGGGGTGTCAAAAATCTCATTTTTCTGTCCACGTGGTATCTGAACGGCCCCTGTGTAGAGATTTTATTGAAAGAGTTACCAGGAAAGCAAAGAGACTTGTTGAATGAAAGATCATTTTCCAATTTGGCAAAACTTGAAAATAAATATGGAAGAATACAGCTTGTGCAAATGCATGTTTGGCAATACGCACTATTGGCATATCCTCCCCGAGAGAAAATAGGTCAAAAAGTTAAAAAATACCAGCAAAATTTCAAAGCCGATTCAGATTCAAAACATTGGCTTACACAATTTCGAACTGAAAACAATTCTGAAATCTGCATGTTATAATTGACATTGACCTATTTCCTCCCCCTCCCAGATACAACCTCATTGATTTCCAATAGACAGAAATATGAGATAAACGTATCTGGGAAGTACTGGATAAATCGCCTCGTACGACATGGACCAGTATCCCAGTGGCAGTATTCTTTAAGCCGCTGCCACACAGCACCGAAAACATAAAACAATAACAAAGCGGAAGTGACCGCCTAAAGCCTAGTCCACAGGCAACTAGAACTGCGATTTCGGTTGCTGAGATTGGTTTATGTTCACATCTTGGTTGCTGAAGGTCCCATACTTGTCGGGAGACTTGAGACGTGCATCTCATCAAATGTAAACATAAACCAGTCTCAGCAACCGAAATCGCAGTCCGGAGCGGAGGCTTCGATCGGTTCGCAGGCTTCAGGAAATATCGGATATTGAAAAAAATCGAGTCGAATTTCTGTTTTAAAACACTTAAATTTGTTTTATCCTTCCTTTTCCTTTTCCTTTCTTCTTGTTTTCGCAAAAAATTGGAGATATAAAAAACGACGTGATGCTCTGCTAACTATTAGAAAAATGTTATTTTAAATTGGCCCGTTGGTTGAAAAGGTTGCTCACCCCTGCCTTAAAGCATGACTGGACACTCAATTTTATTTGTTGGATATTTTTTTCTAGCAGTACGCAATATCGATTCCAGGGTGCGCATTGATCGCTTTTGATGAAATGCTATCTCATTTGGAAAGTGGCACCCAATTTTCAAGGAAATATAGGCGATTTCGACGAAACAATTGGGCTTAACAGATAAATGTTTTCTACAGGGAATTTTTTGTCAAATTTTAAAAAGTTCGCAATACCGACTATAGGTGGCAAAATTTATCTTCGACCTCCTGCAGAACAACGTGGATTGCTCAGAACTGCTATCACTACTGCCATTAAATGCTCCCATCAGAACAACCCGGACGCGCGATATTCTTAGACTTGCCCTGTGACGAACCCAATACGGTCAAAACAACAACAGGAAAGCGGATTTTTGTTTGTGCCGGTCACTGTAGCTTGTTTCTCAACGTTTAACCAGAATAAGGGTAACGCATTTTAAACTGAATGCAGAATTAAAAAACTGCAGACCACAGATGAATTTAAGTTCAGCAATTAAACATTTTAGAAAATGTTTGAAAAGTCTAATAATAATTTTGAAATCGAGATGAGTTTTCAAGATTTAGATTCTATTTCTGAATCACGATTTTAACTCTCGAATCAGATATAACATTAATGGAATTTCAATTTTCCTCAGAACCTTCAGAATATCAAGCTTGTCTCCCCTGCTACTGACATATCGACAAAAAACAAGGGATAGTTCAATAGCTTCACACCAACCAGCCGCCTAATGAGATTAGCTTCACGCGAGTAGGAAATTCTCACCGAAGCAAATTGAATCTATTAACTTTTAACAGTAGGGCACAAAAATCACATCACAAAAGATCACATTCAACCGCCGCCGTCAGAAGCTCATCTGCCGTTTTCAAATCATAAACCATAAGCCAACCGCCGACGGACGGCATTGGTGAATCGATGAGATGTGGTTTTAGTGAATCTGCGATACTGGATGGAGATGATGCCAAAGGTTTATTGGAGATGAAAATGTGGCTCGAATTTGTAATTTTTCTAAATATCAACATACAGATATCTGGAATAGACATCTAGAAGTTTCGTCAAACTATCTACGAAAAATTGGCTTCCAGTACCATTAGTTCGATATTCAGAAATGTTACTTGAGTTTTATGACACTCACCATAACCTTAAACTTCCTACATTCAAGCCACACTAATAAGGTAGTGTTTGAAGTTTGATGTATAAAAAAATTAGTAACTTCACGCCTCCTATCGCATCATCTGCCCACCCCTTTCCTTTGTACTTACTTAGCGGTAGAATCTAACCTCCCCAGCCCGCTGGATGATCCGCACCTCTCAGAAATCCACCGTGAGTAAATACCTGAAGCATTCGTTGATCGTTCACGTCGAAAGTGACATTTGCGGTTCGAAAAAATAAAACCCGATTTAATACACTTAACAGTGGATTGTAGCCTTTCTTACAGTCTAAAAATTATATTTGGATACACATGACACAAAATAATAAAATGATCGATTTCTAAATTCTGAGTAATGATTAAAGTATTTCGAACGTAGTAAATCCTAAATTAATTTAAGAAATTGGGATTCTAAATTTTTTAAAGGATGAAGGTATTTTGAAATAATTATAATTTTCACCTAAATAATAACATAATTGTAAACTAATTGAAAAATTTTGAATGATTGAATTCTGGGATATCTTGTATGATCCCGTTTCTATGACATTATGATCTTATATTTATAAAATAGAAGAGGTCTAAAAATGAAGGGTATAATTTTTAAAAAAGATTCCTAACCATGTGTTTCAAATAATTCAACCTCTCAAGAAAAGGAAGCGAATAAATGGAAAAAAAATTGAATAAATTTTCAACTGCTAAACTAAAATACGATGCTTCAATGTAGATTACAATTATCTATCGATTTAACAATAGATATTAAACATTTTGACAACTTTGAAATGTCAATATTTTCAATTATGTCTATTTTATCATTTTTGTCAATTTTGTCAATTGTATTAGTTTTGTCAATTTTGTCAATTTTATAAATTTTGTAAATTTTGTAAATTTTGTAAATTTTGTAAATTTTGTAAACTTAGTAACTTTTGTAAATTTTGTGAATTTTGTACATTTTGTCCACTTGGGTAGTTTTGTCAACATTTAGAACATTTAGAACGGCAAGTGAAATTGAATGATGCAAAAACTTATACTCTGCAAAAACTTATACTCGACAATATTTAAAATATTTATTTTTGATTTTTGACTTTAACTTGTCAATATACATGCTACTGCTAGATCAGTTGATCCTAGTATCACATTATTTTATTTCCAATAAGATTCTATTTTCCCTAACCAGCATGAGAGCAGCAGTGGTATAAATTATTTTAGCATACCTTTCAGGGGCATTCTTACTAGTATACAAGAAAGAATGCCCCTGATAGGTATGCTAAAAACTTTGATTTCTATGTTGATTCATTTTTGGAAAGGACGAAAGCTGTTTCGAGAAAATCGCGTTGAAAGTAATTAGGTTTAAAATGTAAGTCTTCAAACGGTACTTTTTCACCCAGCTGACAATTTGATTGTTAACATTTGGCCGCACGCCCTTTTGAAAAAAATTATACCACTGCTGCTCTCATTCTGGGTAGGGAATATAGAATCTTATTGGAAGAAAATAATGGGATTCTGGGTATGCCAACGAATGATTCGCAACGTAAGGTCGATTTTTGAAAAGGGGACATTTTTTGCCATATTTGCAAAATTTGTCAGGTTATCAAGTTTGTGAATGTTGTCATTTTTTTTTTCAATTTTGTCAACTATGCAAGTTTGGTCCAATTTGTAATTTTTGATGATTTTAACAATCATGTCATTTTTGTAATTGTAGACTATTTTGAAATGTTTGTAAATTATGTCAGTTTGGTAAATTTGTTTAATTTTTTTCTATATTGATTCTGTCAATTTTGCATATTTTGAAAACTTTTTCAGTTTTATGATTTATATTCATTTTATCTATCCAGTTTTGTCAATTTTGTAAATGTTATAATTTATGTCAATCCATTCAAAATTGGTCAATTTTGGTCAATTTTTCCCATATTTTCGAAATATGTCAGGCTTGTTAAAACTTGATTAAAGTTTGTGAATGTTGTCTATTTTGTAATTTTTATCAATTTTATCAATTATGTAAATTTGAAACACTTTGTAATTTAAGAAAATTTAAACAATTGTCATTTTTGTAGTAATTGACTATTTTGACATTTTTGTCCATTATGTCGGTTTTGTAAATTTGTTTTGAAAATCGTCTAGCGCTGGATTGCATCTGAATTTGTGGATTTTAATCTGAATTCTGAAACTCACTATTGGACCCGATTTTTTTTAGTTAAGTTTAAAATCAGAAATACTTTAAAGTCCAGGGAATTCAACATTTTGAAATTAACACGTCTGTACAAAAAATCACTTTAAACTTTAAAACAGTTGATAAAATTAAATTGGGTGAAACTTTTTGTTGATGCATTTTCTTTTGAACGCGAAATTACGCCTATTTAACATGAGATTTTTTTATCCGGGTAGGGCCAATAGATAGCGTCGATTTTTGAAATAGGATTTGATTAGATGTTCCGAAGTTTCAAAAGCGTTTTTTTTTTTCGAGCTAACTGATAGTTTCGCCCTTATGAAATGTTACGCTATGTTTGTTTACATTTGGTGCGTTCGCCCTTTTTCAAACTTACTACAAAATTATCTAACAGATTCACGCTTGCTTCGACGTATCGAAGCCAGCCATCGCTGCAGAAAAATGCGGTGTTAAACCCTACACCCATCGGTTTGATATGGAAATTCGGGGTTGTACCCCTTTATGAAACTCCATATTATCTCGATATGGTTTGAAGCTTCGACTTCAAAATTTTTGAGACCGGTTCGGTTTAGACTGAGCTGGTGAAAAAGTAAAAAATTGTTAAGGTATTTGAACTCTTACACCCTTTTCTGCCGCTCGTTTTGTCGTCATGAAGACATTATGAGTGGGAGTGGAGTGCGCCCATCGTGTAGCGAATAGCGTGTAGCGAACGCGCCCATCGTGTATATGACGTCATATACACGATAATTTTCATTTTAGTGATTGCTGGTTGTGGCTAGCAAACCAAATTGACACGTTTTTTGGAGTGATGATTTGATGATAATTACTATGAAAAATTTTTTTTCAAACTATTTTGTTTTTTTTTCTTTCTTTTATACATTGAAGAGGGAAAAAAATCAAATTTTTTAAGACGAAAATCATTTTTATTGTACTTCCCAGTTTCGCAAAAACGTGTGGACAATGTTTACAAAAAATCACACCAGCACACACAAATACACTGACATCGTCTGAACTCGTCGAGCTGATTCGATAGGTACCTATAAAGGTATATCTAAGACCCAAAATTAAGGATCTCCCAAATCGACCGATAACTATACCTTTCTGAAAGAAAGGCAAAAAGGTGTACCTCTGCCTGTAGAGACTGATGCGAGTTTCAGAACAACCTCCTAACAGAACTGAGAGGATGGTTGGCGCGTAAACATGAATTAAGTACCACCGATGATAGGCCGCGGTTTGCGGTTTGACGATGACACACTTATTTATTTCACTCTACTTGCGCGCAAAGATGCGCTGCTTTATTGAATTCGAAGGCCAGCGAAGTTCGCATTCGCAATTTTTTCTGATCACTTTGTGCAGGATTGGAGGAATTTTTGCGATTACAGTTTTGCTGGTTTTATTTCAGTTCCATTATAAATTTTCAATGACACCGAAGTTAGTGTTTCATTTTGCATGTGACTTTTATTCAGCCAGTTTGGAACTTTATGAATGATTTTTGTTGAGATTCTGTTCTAAAAATGTTCTACTATTTAACTAGAACCACTTGCAAAAATTTCGGAGTGTTTCGAAACCTGACCAGCTCATCGTCAGCGCCTGTTTGCAACAACAATAAAAAATAATTACTAGCAAAACAGCCCGAAAAGTTTTCTGTTGCCTTGCCTGTGTACCACAATAATAATGAGATGCGTCCGTGAAGTTTTACCCTTTTTATGAGGTACTATTAACCACATCTTCGGATGCATTCTACCATAATAGTTTGATGTGCAGTGGTTGAATCTGTCGGCTTGCCTGCATGCTGCAAATTAGCACCTGCAAATGCAAGAGTAAATGTTTAGGTTGCTTGCTCAAGTTTAGTCAGCAGAAGTGCACTTGTGCCATCTACATACATATGTCAAGCTTTCGAAGACCACGCGTGGCCAAGATGTTTCTTATATAGGTATGCGCTCATAAAGCATCTGAAGCGCATTGAAGGTTTTCTTTATTACCCATCATCTTGGTACAGCTTTTGTACTTCTCCATAACTGAGGGTGAATTAAAAATTAAACAGACATATTTGAAGCAAAGCTCGAGGGTTCTTTAGAGTCCATAGAATGTTGGCAGGTAATTTTTGTTTCAGAGAACTCAAACATGATGAAACCTCGGATCGAAAATTAATTTTGATCTTCTTCGTTTTAATGTCTTGAATAGGAAAAATTGTTGAAATTGTTCGAATCGATCGCAACCTGGAAACGGACATTCCAGAGAACTGAGTTTATGCTTATGAATCAATATTACCTGAGACATGATTAACGCTCAGGATTTTGACAATCCAGACCTGGTTCCCAAAAATCCAAAGATTCTGAGGTATCGTGATTTTGGACCTTCTTCCAGATACATTAACCGGAAATTAAAAAGGAAAAAAATAGTTGTAGGAGCGGATTTTATCGCAAAAGAGACATCTTCTAAATGCGAATCCTTGTCGAGAATTTGCAACTACATACCAGCTGCTCTAGGGTCTGGAAAGCAGAATTTATTTCGGCAGGTTTTGCAGTTTCATCCAAACTTAATGTGCCGACCACAATGCTTATTTTGGTGCAAAAGTTCGGATTTTTCAATTACTGTTACATGATTAACCCCAATGTATAAAGTCTGCTTCATTTAATATTGGAACAAATTCTTTTGCTCATTGTGGCGCTCCTAGTGGACGGATTTGGAAACTTTTTTCACCCACGTGTCGGGAAATTCATTGCCTTTCACCATGTATTTATGTCATAACACCAAACGATAGCATTTTGTAAACAACCGCCATGGAAGCCGAACGGAGAGATCAAATTGTGCACAGTTTTCTTACGAGTACGAGTACGAGAATTTCTTCGAAACAGCAATGAATAATTTTTTTAATTTTTTTTTATGAAAGAGTAAAGAAAATGCTACATTTGTATGAAAAACAAATTATGAATTCGTTAATAAATGACTGAACTACACGCAATTGTTTGTGTTCCAATATTAAATGAAGCAGACTTTACATCCGTCGTACAGCTTTCGAGCACGGATTCTGGCCTCATTGTTCTGCTTCAGCGTCCGATTTGGCTGTTTGCTGGCTCGGAATGACCTTATTCTTTCCCGGAGACGAATTCGTCGCACTGTGCGTACTGTGAGCGGCCTGGAACTTATTGGCCAAATCGCGGTCTGAAAGATCGGGATTCCTCTTGACGGCCTTGACGACTTTCCCACGCAATTTCCGGTCGACAGTTCCACTCTGACGCTTCGAATGCGGCTTCCGAGCCGTCGTCAATGTTTCCTTGTACTGCTTGATAACACGCCATACGGTATTTCTGGGCATTTTAAGCTGTTTAGCTAGCTTCGATGCCGACAACAATGGATTTTCAAGAAAACTGTGCACAATTTGATCTCTCCGTTCGGCTTCCATGGCGGTTGTTTACAAAATGCTATCGTTTGGTGTTATGACATAAATACATGGTGAAAGGTAATGAATTTCCCGACACGTGGGTGAAAAAAGTTTCCAAATCCGTCCACTAGGAGCGCCACAATGAGCAAAAGAATTTGTTCCAATATTAAATGAAGCAGACTTTAGACGTTTATTTAATACACTCAGCCGAAAAAGGAACGTTAAATTTACCTGGATTTTCACGTAGCCACTCGTTACGTGAATTTTTGCTTGGTTTACGTGAAGCACTTAGGAGTTAATAAAAAATCACTTGATCCTTACGTGAAATTCATATAGTTGAATGCTGTCAAAATAAAGACACATTCGATTTACGTGAGAATCCAGTGATCCGTCAAGTACAGAGGTATTTTGTGCATTCTATGTGATGTTCACGTAAGCCTGAATGGCTCATTCACGTAAAACCTGTGTGAAGGAATACAGTTCTCAATATGGCGCGGATCCGACAGTTGGTGCATGAAGACAAACAAATCTGAGTGATGGAAAAGCTGATATTTATTTCGTAAGTAATAATATTTTGTTGTGTGATAGCTATTTACATTTTTCATATTTTTTTAACAGGATTAAAAATTGAGGCAGCGGACAGGGCTAAGCTAGGGTTACCATATCCTGCTACGCTCAAAAGAGTACATTGAGAAATATATTCAAAATTGTTAAGACAAACGCCGTTTATTCAAAGCCATGATGTTTTAGGACATTCAAATAGCGTCAATTAGTTGCAAGATTTGTGACTTAATTGACAAATGCTCAATATTTTAAGTTAGATTATTCAAAGTTTTGATTTCATACTGAGAAAACACACCGAAATTGATGAAAAAAAAACTGAATTTTTAAATAGTTTTTTTAGAGGCGTAGTTTTTCACTCTCACTTCTCACTCACAAAATAGTATTGCTGATGCGTTCGCTTTTGATTTGTGCACTATGCTTTTTAGAAAGTGGTTGTTATGCATATTGTCTATTTTTTTAACGAAAAATCCAGATTGAAATCGTGAATGTACTCGTTATTCCTTCCATAGGAATCCATCCTTTGAAACATTTAACAAAAGAAGTTAACTGAAGTTTTGTGCAACGAATGTAAAAAAAGTTGGATTTTTTCTATTTATAAGAATACAATGTTCATGCATCGCAAGAAATAATTTCATTTTTTTTCCTTCCACCGAAAAAAAGAGTACATTTGGTAAAATTTTACAAAAAGAAGAGTACGCTCATTTTTCGATCGAAAAAGAGTACATGTACTCTTAAAAGAGTACGTATGGTATCCCTAGGCTAAGCACTCGTCAACGCAGCTAAACAAATGCCAAATTTTGTGTTTAATAATTTGAATGAAGTGAAAAGTGAAAAGTGACTGAAAATGGAAAATGCATATGTTACGCAAGGACAAGCGCAATTTTGCCGAACAAAAAAGATGACTATCAAAATCAAAACATATTAGTTAAAATATCCGAAAAAACTCCCTACGTTAATAAGACAATGAAATCTACGTGAATTACATGTAGCAGAACAAATCCCTTACCACATAAGATCTACGTTGATTTCATATACAACTCATATGAAAATTACGTGAAATCCGCTTGCTGCGCGAGCTCTGTTTGCTACCTGAAATTCACGTAAGTTCCACGTGATTTTCATGGTGGCAAAAATCCATGTACATTTTCACGTAGCGTTCATGTGAAAAGTTTTTTCGGTGTAGGTTCTATACTGTCGCTATTTGCTGGACTGTCTTATATCCATTTTCATCAATTAATCTCAAAAATCGAATAGAATTAGAAATACAGTTAGTTTTTTCAATCAAGACTGAAAAGTTTCGTGTACCAAGTCCCATTTGTCTAAGGATAATTTCAAAAAATTGCATACAATGTGTACGACAAAATAGGCACATTACGTCCTGCAATTGAAATGAAATCTTAATTTTCTAGAAAAAAGACATATACCTATTTGTAGTTGAAACTATCATATTTACAGTTGAATCAATTATATCGTTATAGTTGAATCTATTATATTCATAGTTCATTGCGTAAGATCAATCATCAGTATGTTATAAAGTCTATTGCAGGGTGACAAAATAGTCCTGTCACACTTTTTTTTTGGGGTTGCTTGTAGCCTATACGTTGCATCTCTCTGGTGCCATCTATATGTCAAATGAAAGGGCTAACTTTGCTGCTCACAGTGGCAGAGTTTCGTTTCTGTGCAGTTTGTGTACATTATGTTGTGAGTGGCAGAGTTGAGAGCAGCTGTTATCGCTGAATATGTGAGAGGGTTCAAATCCGGACACATTCAACACATTCAAACACCTAAAACCGCTCGTAATCAACCGGAAATTCGTGTACCAGACCATAAATCGATCCTAGAGACCAGAGGCACCAAGGACAAGACACGATCTGGACGACCAAGGTCTGTGAGAACTCCAAGGTTGAAAAAGATTATACGAGACCGGACGTGCGCGCCGCTTGCGACGACTTTCCGACACGTCTGAAGCTGGTTCGATCAGAGAAAGGTGGTGTAATTCCGAGATATCGTCTGTGAAGTATCTTGATGAGTTACTGAATAAAGCTGTGAAAGTCAGATTCTGATTTTCTTCTTATTCTTTGAAATATTGAGATTTTTCTGTGTAACCGGACTTTTTTGTCACCCTGTATATTTTTAGTTAGATGCAAAAAAACTACGCTTTGATGAATGGTATAAATGGTATAACCAGCTGAAATGATAAGAACAACAGTCGTCTTTTTTCTCCGTGTAGAAGGAATCAAATGATCAGCTGACAAAAGAATAGCCGACTCATTCCAAGCACCCCTGAACTGGAGAGCCGATTTTTATTTTTCTTGGGATGAACTATAATGAAAAGAAATCGGCCGATAGAGACTTCAGAACTTGGTGCAAAACTGGGTTTTAATGTTTCTTCCAAACAAAATTTCTCTTAATTCCATACACATTTTAGGCTCATTGCACCATCTATTTCGGTGGTCCGATCCCCCAGACCTAGGATCTATTCTAGCTTGCAACTTATAAGATACGGCTCATTTAGGCACTCTAGTATGTATGTTGTATGTTGGTTATCCTCCATGGGTGCACGGATTTACCACAGTTTCTGCCTAAGTATGTGTTCACATACATTCTTTAGATTATTAAGTTTGACAAATCTCCAATGCGTGTACACCATACCCGGACCCCATGGCTTCGTATGAACTGGAATCCGTGTTTATACCTGGCCAGCTGGCAACTGATTGGACATTCTTATTATATAGTCAGTTATGAGAGGAAACACATCTTACATGTCGGCCACATATAGGAATCGAACCCAAAAGTTTTCTTGACGATACCGGGAATTGAACCCAGTACCCCTGGCATACTAAAACCAGACTCGCGCTAGCCTATCCGCTAGACCACATCGGCGCTACACGGCTGATTTAGGCACTCTAGTGTCAATTAAATAACTTTTAGTAGATTGAAGGTTTTGAAATTATAATTTATTTTTCCTTTCCTTTCCAATTAAATATTAACAAGATGCAGAAACACATTTTAACGATTTTACGAATTAGTTTATCCTAGTATTAGTTGATTAGTTTTTTTTCTGAATAATATTCACGTGATCGCACAAATAAATTTCGAATACAATAGATGTGATCAATGTTGCAAACTTAATCTGCTTATTTGGGCCTTTTTGGATTCAATGCATTTAATTTTTTGGGAATAAATGGATCAATTTTATCATCAAATTATTCATTGAGTTTCTAAGCATTTTGCACTACCAATTAGGCACTACCTATCACATTTCTTGGTGCATAAGCAGGGGTGTTAGAAAAGGTTTATTACTGGGAAGCTTTCGGTTACTCTAAGTATGTTTGAGTTAATCTTGATGTTTTGTAGATTTCACAATTGACCAACACTTACTGCTGGAGCCATCTTTTTGCTAAACGAAGAACTCGAACACCAGAAAACGTTTTAATCGTTCTACATTTTTCTACAATGTATTATTTAACAAAGTAAAGCTGTTCAAAGAAATGGGCGGACAATTTCCAGCTGTCATCAGTCTAATGGATTCGGAAAAAAGTTTGCATCAATCCGGTATGGTAAATACAAGTACGAAAAGAGGAGCTTGTTTGCATTCGTATTGGAATGAAATTTGGAACAAATTCGTCGATTGCGGAAATTTGTAAAGCACAAACAACCCACTCATCCTCAATTGCATTCAGGATTTGGTGCAGTGCGAAATCCGTGAATCGGGACGAGTTGTCTGAGACTGAGACCAAAACGAGGGGGAAACGCCGCCAATCGCGGCCATTCTCAATTGAATATTAACTAGCGGTATTTATGCGCGCCGATTCTGGCACCCGGGCCACTTTTCCATCAATCCAACACGTGTGCTCTTTTTCCCTCGCTTTTCCGATGTTCCGGTTTTCCCAACAGAGCTGCATCCGGTCGAAATATGTTAGATAGGTTTTGCATCAGTCGAGTTGTGTCCCAAATTCAAATTTCATCCCATCGCGATGCGGTGCGTTTTTGGGTTTGTTTGTGTGTGTATGTGCGCTGGCTCATTAATTCGCGGTCTGGCGTTGCGGATTTCGGTGACGATTTTCGGAGCCGAGAGGATGGGCGAAGGTATTTTAAGCTAGGCCGCGCCAGCCGGATCTGTTTGAATGGCGTGATTATGATGGCGAGATGATGCATCAGTTTTTTGCGTCCTTTCGCTCGGGCAGAAGTGGCGAAAGTGCATATATTCCCTTTCAAAAGGTGCGCCTCTATGCATTTTGCATGCGTGGTTTCGCTGCGGGACAACTATCTGGACAGCCGGCCAAATCTGATGATGACCGATGGATGATGATGGATTTTGGTTTCGGTTAGTTGTCGGGAATTGCGATGGAAACTGATTCGAAAACATTCAAAAAGGCTCGGGTAGGTTAGTAGGGCTACCAGATTCTAGAAACATACATAACAGAGATAAAATAAGAATTTTATTTTTGTTCTGCATTAGCGCATTCCATAATTGTTCATATCAAAATTGACTTTTCCTTTAACAGAATAATGTAAAAAAAGGAACAATCAGCTGATTCCAAATCCTCTGGCCATAATTCTCAGCCCGACCTGAAACGAAGGCTATACCCGTGATGGGAGACCATGCCCGCCCATGAAAGGTGGACGCATAGGCTAATCCCGCGGTTTTCAAACTGAGTAAATCGGAAGTATGGAAAGGTTAATTTTCACCTGACGCAGTTCTTTTCGGGTCATGGGTGCTTTACGCAATACCTTCATCGGTTTTAGCTTATCAGCTCGCTATACTTCCCGGAATGCGTAGATACGGAGGAATCGGCAGAACATACAATATTTTTCTACTCCAGGCTCATGTCGAGGCATAGGCAACGTTCAACTGTGTACGCTGAGAATGTTGTAAATGGAATGTATCGCGACGAACAATCATGGCGAACTATAAACGACGAGATCTCGCAGGTCACGTGCGATCTGATATGGATCAGAAGAGAGGATGAACGGATATAGTCTACCTAAATTAATAAGCTAAAAGAAGTGACTCAACAGATATCACTCAGTCATCTACGATTTTTCCTGCAGCAAGAGAAAGCGGAGTAACTATCCGCGGGTGTTCGTAACGGGATTCTAGTTTGGTAGTTTCCCCATCGGCCATGCCCTGGTTGTAAGAAATTCTACGAGTTACTTGGAAACGTTACCTAATCGACACACGTCTCCGGGGCTCACATACCAATCTGAAGTTGGTGGAAGAGGGAAAGGAGAAAGAGGAAAAGGAGGAGGAGGAAACCTCCTTCCAGTGTATCCTGTACATTTTTAACATAATTCTAAAACTTATCAATTGATGTGGACCATATCCGTGATGAGAGACCATACTCGAGCAAAGCGCTCCACGGCAATACTCGTTTTCGAATTAACTTCAGCATACATATATACCATACCTCTTATTACGATTCAAGACCAGACTTGTAAACCATCGACATTTTCTCTGACAGTCGTACAGCCTGCTTTTATCAGTTCCATTGTTCGTGCCATCAAACGAATGCGACCAAACACTTGCAGGACAGTCGACTACCATCAAACGAAACGACATGATTTTTTTTTGTGTGATTGTCGAACGAAATTTCGTGTCTTGGTACACGAGAACGATAATTTGATGGTCAAACGACCAGAATTCCCGACAGTTTACGACATCGCCTATCTCTTTCACGCAGCAGAACCTACAGACTCAATAAGCAAATGCAATCTTTTCTATTCACTCTCTCCTGTGGAAAAAAAAATCCGCCGCTCTGCAGCACCGGGTGGTGTTTGGATGTGTTGGTCGAACAATGTGGAATTGGGCTTGGGCCTGCTAAAAAGAATAAAGCCTGCTCTTTACTCTTACACAGATTTCCATAAGAATGACAGCTAATCGGAGTGAAATTGGAGTGAAGGCTATTTCTCTATCTGTTTCACACACGAGAAATCGTATACCGGGATTGCGAGCGCGCCAATCGCCCATGATTATTTACGCATAAAGGATGAAAGTCAAACGACTAACCACAACAAAGATCAAAATTTCATTTGACATTTTTTTGCTCTCCGATCAAACGATTGCGCTCTCAATGATTGTCACGAACGATGTGTTGTGGATGTCTCCGAACAAGTTTAAACGATGGTGACCACTTACAAGCCTGTTCAAGACTAAGGATCTCTCCCCTAACGACTTGAGGCCCGCTTGTTTACCACAACTATTGTATGCTGCGCCTCTATTTGAGTCCACTATTACAGACCAGAGACCTATCCTCTATCGACTTGAGGTCTTGAATTCGCCTGTTTTGGCTCGAGGCCCTCTCTTGTTTGCCCGCCAGTGTTCTGAATCGAGAGCAGCTAATCCTGGACATGCTCCTGCCACAGCGCACGTAAGGGACTTTTACGCTTACGACTCAGATAAATCCTGACGATGTCATCCTAACCGACTCAAGTGGCTTACTCGACGGTGACGTGAAACCACTCTACCTGAGAGTATTCCGCGACGTGAATACTCTTCCCCTCTACGAGTTCGACTGAGCGGAGAAGGTATTGTCTTATCCTCGTAGCCTCCATCGCAGGGGGCACATTCTACTCGGATACTCGACGCCGGCAACAGTGGAGATATCCTACATACACACGTACGCGACGTACCTATCATCTCGGCATATCCAGAAGGTATGCTCATGATCCGTGTGAACCAATCGCTGATTATGTGCTAAGTATTGGCATCTTCACTCATCCTCCGCACGATGTTGTCGGCTGTCGTGTCGGGTCCATGTTCATGCGTACCCTTTCGAACCTTAGACGGTTGAACACTACGTACTCTGGTGTATCAACTACGCATGAAACATCCGTGACCAGCAAAGAACTGCGTAATGCAGAAATCCACCTATCCTTTTCACCGAACCATCAAAAATCCGACGTTAGGGATCAAGCAATGGATCCACCGGCCGCTACTGCTACCAGCTGGACATAGAAGCCTCTCTGGCATGTTTCCGCACATTGGACATGTGCCTATGCTCGCTTTTAAAAAGATATCTTCCTCTAGCAAGACCGAAATGGGCATGACTCCCTCTACAACATCAGCCGCTACTGAGGACACGGTTCGGTATCCGCTGAAATTCCGCAAGTTTCTTCAGCCGCTGCACGCTGCAGAGCTTCTGCAGATTACACTGTCTGCTGAAACAAGTTGAGCCCCACTAACTTTCAGTGTGTGCTACACGGCTAAATCTTACCTTAAACACAAACACGCAAGCCCCAAAAGTTTGTAGCATTAATCACAAATTTACTAACATGCCATTTTACTTATAGGACATTTTTAAAACCTAGGCAAGCTTACAATCATCCTACTTACGGACCAGTATTTCCTACATTAGTGTACAAACTGACAAAGAAGACGAACAACATCCGTATCACAGTTGATTCGGCATAGGAATAACCCAGCTTTTGCGTCGGAACGACTATCCCAGGAAGTGGCAAAACTGCTCCACGGACGCACACCAACTGCCCGGAGCACTTCCGACTGCTTGCCAGTAGGCCACATCTTAGCTGATTGGCTCAAGGCGAGAATTTAGCTCCTCAAAAACGGCCCTGGAGAAAACCAAACGTTGTTTCTCTTTTTCTCAAAAAGTTTCTTAATTGCTTATTCGTTACTCATCCAGTTGGGGCCGTCGGCAATGACAAACTATCAACACAGTCGGCAATGACAATCAGCACAGGTTGCAAACTTCAACTCTGCTCGATTTGACGGGTTGTTCGTCGGGTTGGGTGTCGTCGCTTTTACGGTTGCCTGTGCGTTGAGGAAAATGGATGTTCATGCTGCATTAGCGAAATTTTCGATGTATCATTATCATTGTTTTGTTCGATCCTTATTTAAGTTTTCCCATGTGTTTTCGACTGACAGCTTACACCCTTAAAATTACACACGCATCTTTGGCTTCTTGTTCATTCTATTGGTAGGATTGACTACACACTCAAGACGAAATAGCTTCAAATATTTAATTATAATGCTACACTGCTCATTGCTGCCTTCCAAGCTGGCTCTCCGTATCACAGAATGGACAAGGTCATGTTCGCCGGGACTCTCCTTCTGCTGCAACGGATCACTGAGTTGTTTGACATGGCACGCGAGAGGACCGCTCTTTTGCACGCGTAATCGACAAGGCTTGTGAAGCTCAGCTGATTGTCGATCATCGCCCCAGGTTCTTAAACACACGCTTGGGCTCGATTGCGCACGGTCCAAGCAATCGTCCCTGTTTGTGCTTATATCAGCTTTGTGATGAGCATCATCTTGGTGTTGTGGTGAGCCAGACGCAGACTCTTAGAGCGCATCCAACTTTCTACTTTTATTTTTTGAATTTGTCATCCAATCAAATTTATGTCTTCAGAAAACTTGTAGACAATACAATTTTAAAAAAACTTTGTGAAAGACTTCAAAGCTCTATCTTTTGAAACAACAGATTTATAGACATTTTTCTAAAAACTAACCTCAAAAAACGAAATTTTCGTTTAACTTTTTTCAAAGCGACTTTCGAGTTTTACTTTATATGAGAGGGTTGTAACAATTGTAAAAGTTCACAACTTCATTGAAGGTGTCAAGTTTCTATCTTGACGTTAAATGGTACTTTTTGTGTAATTACGTTTTAAAATTGCATATTTTCAATGCTCCATATCTCTAAAAGTTGCAAACTTATGAAAACAAAATTATATGCATTTGAAAAACACATTCTGAAGCTTCAATGAACATATAATTTCATTTGTATGTATCAGGTTTTACTACTTAAATCATTTATCTGAAAGATGGTAGTTTTGAAGTTTTTGTTAAGCCAGCCTGGCAATCTCTTGATGTTTAGCAAAAGGAAGGATGAAATTTTCTTTTTTTCTATTCCTATCGTTGATAAGTGAAGACGACAGTTCTTAATTTGTTAAGATTGAAGAGTTGGCCTTGCCTAGAGGCCTTGTGTTTCAAAAGATAGAGCTTTGAAGTCTTTAACAAAGTTTTTTAAAATTGTATTGTCTACAAGTTTTCTGAAGACATAAATTTGTTTTTTTTTTAATGATCCCGCGCCGATCCTCCGGTGCATAGGGCCGTGGTAAAAGACCTCCACTGTTGACGATCCGGAGCCAGCGTCTTCACCTGGTCCCAGTCAAGATTCTCGTCGACAGTGCGGATTTCAGCGGCTAGGCTTCGCCGCCACGAGTTTCTGGGCCTGCCTCTTCTTCGATGACCTTCTGGATTCCAATCTAGCGCCTCTCTGCAAATCTCGTTTTCATCTTTTCGCAGCGTGTGCCCAATCCATCTCCACTTACGTTCCCGAATCTCGATTTCTAGCGCCCTTTGATGACACCGGCGATGTAATTCCTCATTCGAGATCCAGTTGCCAGGCCACCAAGCGCGGATGATATTCCACAGGCAGCGGTTTACGAATACTTGCAGTTTTCGCGTCGTCACCGCATATGTGCACCAAGTTTCGCACCCATACAGCAATACGGATTTGACGTTTGAGTTGAAGATTCGGATTTTTGTTCGTAGAGAGATCTGGCGTGACCGCCAGATGTTTCGGAGACTCGCAAACGCAAATCGGGCCTTTCTGATCCGGGTTTCGATGTCTTTCCTGGTACCACCATCAGGCGTTATCTGGCTACCCAAATACTGGAAGCATTCCACTTTCTCAACTTGTTGCCCAGCTACCATGAAACTGGAGGGATTTCCTGTGTTGATCTCCATCGACTTGGTCTTTCCGACATTGACTTTGAGACCTGCTGCCTTGGAACTTTCGGTGAGGTCGTCGAGTTTGCTCTGCATGTCCGGTTGTGTTTGGGCGAGCAAAACAATATCGTCAGCCAGGTCAAAAATCTCACTTTTAGGTGGACCGATCAGAAAAAAAATTGGCAAAATATGCGCAATTTAAAATAATGAAACATTGTAGAACATGTCATTAAGCTATTTTGACATCTAAGGCATCAAAAAGCCCATGATCACGTTTTTCGAGCTTTAAACCACTTTGCACTCGTCCGATCGCTACTATGGCGAGTAGCTTTGTTGAGGGGCCTTATGCCAGGATAACCACGTCATGACGAGAAAAATAGAACTATTTCAAATCCATCAATAGATAGCGCAAATATAGTCGAGTAACTTTGTCGAAGACACCGATGAGCTACAACGAAGTCTCTGGCCTGCAGTCAATTTTGACCGCAAAAGTGTGGTTCCTGGCCCACTGTGCGTCATCGACGAATCTCACTTGTCTTACTCCCGTGAGGAGACGCAGCCGTAGTAGTTTGTCGTAGACGATGCGACGTTTCACATTACCGGGCCAAGTATCGATCCTTGTGGAACCCCTGCCGAGACACTCACAGTTTCCAGTCCCTCACTGGTCGTATACTGGCGGTTACGGAAGTAGCACTCCAACATCCTACAGATATATGCCGGGATCCTCGTACTCAACTGACGCTGTTCAAGACCTTCAAGGGTGACCACTTTCAGAAGGTATATTGGGAAAGAAAAGGGAAACCTTTTTGGATATTCGATTTCAGATCAGGTTTTGTCATGTTGGAAGAATTTTTTTCTTGAATTTTCGTCAGACAAAAATTAGGGACTTAACACGAGATTTCTAGTTTTACGCTTCCAGCCAGAGGTATACAAAATATTTAGAAAGTTACTACGATAATTGTTGGCTGAATTTACTGTAGTGGAACTTTAAAAAATATGTTAAAGTTTGTAAAATTAGGTATATCCTATTATTTTTCGACTCACTGCTTCATAAAACACACTGCGGCGCTTCACCATTCGACAGAACTATGCGGCAGCGCTTTGTTTGATGGAGATTTGAAGTTTCTGTATTGGTGTTATGTTTGTGATTGGTTCTGGTTGTAACACTAACATTGTGTCGTGTTTTTCTTGTGTTCGTGGTACATTGTAATATGTTTGCGTAAGTTGAACTGAGATTTTTTACATCAGTTCTGAAATTGAGAGTGTTGTTTTTTTTGTGTATATATGGCACATCTCAAGGATCGGGAGAGAGCTTAGTCTTCGTGTTTTATCAATGACATGGGCTTTCTCCAGGTCCATCATGTGAGTTTTGTCTATGATGTGAGCTAGAAGAGCGGTACAGTTTTCTCTTATGTTCACCATCTCTGGGTCTGTTTGCGTGAATCCTTTGGAAGTCAGCTGCTCATATTTGGTAATGTTAGATTTGTGTCCAACGAGTCGTGTTTTTAGATTGTTGCGACTCATACCAATATATTGTTTTGGGCAGTTCTTGCACGGGATACTGTAAACGATGTTTGGAATTTCTGCTGGTGAAATGGCATCTTTAGCCCTAGGAAATAACATTCCAAGCGGTTTTGGGATGTTATTGGCAATCCGGATATCACCATAGTCGGTTTTAAGGAGTTTGGTGATGTGGTTGGACAGGTTCGGGATGAATGTGAGTGGAAAGTAGCGGATTTGTTGTGATGTGTTATGATCGTTCATAACACCAATACAGAAACTTCAAATCTCCATCAAACAAAGCGCTGCCGCATAGTTCTGTCGAATGGTGAAGCGCCGCAGTGTGTTTTATGAAGCAGTGAGTCGAAAAATAATAGGATATAGGGTAGGTGTACCCTCCTCCGTCGTATCCCTCTGATTCGTCGCAATTCAAGAATGCATGTTTTAGAGCCGAAAAATCACTTTCCACTTTAATTTGCTACTTCACATGATAAACTTAAGCTTGTGAATTTATTTTCTATCACAAAATTGTCACTTTTAAAACTATTTCTTAATTTATTTGATATTGAAATCGCGAAGTGAATTGAATTATTGATGCACTCCGCCATATTGTAAAACGAACTTAGTGATCCCCCCAACGTGTTTCTTTATTTTATCGCTTCTTGTCAATGCATATAACGATCAAAATGATAAAATTCGACAGAAAAGTGTTGAAATAAAATTAAAAAAATGATTTCAAACTAAGCTGATCTATACAAATTTGTCAATATTCGATTGAAATCGAATCGCTCGGGCCCCATAATTCGTCGTAATTTTGCGACAGGAATAGGAAACCGTTTTGCAAGAATTGGAATTAGACCGGTTCATTTTTACTATTTTTTGCTGAACACAGTCGGACTCATAGAGAATGAACATAATAATGGATTTCCAAGTAATGACAACACAATACAGTAATTTTGTTTATTTTTAAGCTAGGAACTTGATGCGCTGGGAGATAAGTGCAAAAAGTCTATTTATATTGATAAATTACTTGAATGTATTCAGCATTGCTTATAATGCATGGTTTCAAATGAACAAAGAATTGATGGATTTTTTAGCTTAGTGGTTGGTGTTTTACAAATTATTTACTAACAGTATCGTGCATAATTTAATAAACGTTTGAGTGCACGCAAGAATATCTCCAACTTTACACATTTCTAACGTTCAACTCCAATGAAATTGTTTCTTCAAAATTATTTCATATTTTAATATTTGATTATTTTTGGTTCTTTTATCTGATGACACTAAACCTTTCTCAAGTGTTTGAAACTTGAGATACATCAATTATTTGAGAATTAGACTTTTTAAGCTTCTTGCATTCAAACTGCAATATCGCACATACGACCAAACGCTTTGCTCTACAGAATGGTCACTGAGAGATCCTTGAAAACTAAAACTAAAACTTCTCCAGTTTTCAGAAATTCTCTAAATGGGGATTAACTCGAGGAAAAAATTTCAATTCCTGGACCGAAAACCTCGATTTTTATTGAATCTTTACGATGCATGGAAAAACGATGAAAAAAATTCCCGTTGAAGATCAAAATGACAAGAGAATTTGGATGAATGAATCATTTAAACTTTGAAATAAGAGTTCATGAGTCTCTGGTTTGGATCTCAATACAAGTTTGGATAAAAAATCGGTAAATATGATTTTTTGTACATATAGTCGTTCAAAATTCAACAAAATCAAACCCGCTTATATTCTGATTTCTACCATATAAATTTCGATACTTGACTCATGTTTGATGCATTTTTATAAATTCTCAGTGAATTTTCAACAAATGATGTTTTGTCGTTTTTGACATATTACAATTTGAATGAAAAAAGTCGAAAAGTTTAATTTCAGTTGGATTACTCTACGTCATTTCGCAAAAATTTGAACCCAAACAACGAAATGTTGAAATAACGAAGCGTCAATTTCCGAAAAAAAACATTTTTGCAAAAACTTTTATCGCTCGCAAAAAAACTTGAATAGATGAGCTGAATCAGTCTAATGCGCATTACACCCATCAACGTGGCGTTTCTTTGTGTCGATATCCTTCGCCAGGGTTCCCACATGCATAAGAATACACATGTTGACAAAACGCAAGTGTGATTCTGCCTCTCCTTAAATGTCTTACTATTCAGTCTCATTGCGTAGAAAAACATATAGTACTAATAAAAATGTTGATGTTCTTTAAATATATGCAATTACTTTGTAAATTTGTGCCATGTAATTCATGAAAAATGTCTGTTTGAATGTTATAAAATCTTATTTTACGGACAATTCCTCGATCATGGCAGCCCAGTCCGTTGGAGAGTGTGTTGGTACAAAATACATTTGCAGGGTGGATTCAATTTGCGAGGTCTAATATTGTGCTGCCTGCAATTGCCTAGGCCAAGCAATGGTACCTAGATACAAAAACGCTACCTTGGGATTTCTTGGCAAGTCTATTTTATTGCGACTCAGATCTCATTCGAACTTTGCAGTTATCCTACGCGGTTGATCCGTGCGAAGTAAATAATCGCATTTGTATGAACCGCAACCGCAAAATTTCAAATCTATCACTCATGAGGGAGGAATAGTTCGAGACAATTTCGGCAGAATTGAATAGAAGGTATAATACATAGCTGCCTGCAGATGCATTAGCTAAACAATGGTAGACCTGTTTAGAATAAAGCTATCCTAGTTTCATAGCTTATTGCGACTGGTTACTCGAGAGAACTTCTGCTGTTATCCTGCGCGGTTGATCCGTTCGATGTAAGCTGATGCTAATTGCATGAACCGCAACCGCAATATTTTAAATGTATTTCAGAAGAGGGTGGAATAAATTGAGACAATTCCGGTCTCCTTGTACGACGGAATTAGGAACCTGGTACGACAATGGAGGAACTTGAATGAGAAAAATAAATCATAAATTGACTCAAAAATACGTAATGGATTGATCTTTTTCCTACATAGTTTCATAAAACAGTATTCGAAATAAAGTTCAATGAATAAATATCAGTTTCAAATCAAAATGCAAGGCAATTCTATTGAATTAATGAAAAAAGCTTCCTTAAGCCGTTGTCTTAGGTACACTTACCCTAGGTAATTGTTGGCTGAATTTACTGTAGTGGAACTTTAAAAAATATGTTAAAGTTTGTAAAATTAGGTAGGGTAAGTGTACCTAAGACAACGGCTTAAGGAAGCTTTTTTCATTAATTCAATAGAATTGCCTTGCATTTTGATTTGAAACTGATATTTATTCATTGAACTTTATTTCGAATACTGTTTTATGAAACTATGTAGGAAAAAGATCAATCCATTACGTATTTTTGAGTCAATTTATGATTTATTTTTCTCATTCAAGTTCCTCCATTGTCGTACCAGGTTCCTAATTCCGTCGTACAAGGAGACCGGAATTGTCTCAATTTATTCCACCCTCTTCTGAAATACATTTAAAATATTGCGGTTGCGGTTCATGCAATTAGCATCAGCTTACATCGAACGGATCAACCGCGCAGGATAACAGCAGAAGTTCTCTCGAGTAACCAGTCGCAATAAGCTATGAAACTAGGATAGCTTTATTCTAAACAGGTCTACCATTGTTTAGCTAATGCATCTGCAGGCAGCTATGTATTATACCTTCTATTCAATTCTGCCGAAATTGTCTCGAACTATTCCTCCCTCATGAGTGATAGATTTGAAATTTTGCGGTTGCGGTTCATACAAATGCGATTATTTACTTCGCACGGATCAACCGCGTAGGATAACTGCAAAGTTCGAATGAGATCTGAGTCGCAATAAAATAGACTTGCCAAGAAATCCCAAGGTAGCGTTTTTGTATCTAGGTACCATTGCTTGGCCTAGGCAATTGCAGGCAGCACAATATTAGACCTCGCAAATTGAATCCACCCTGCAAATGTATTTTGTACCAACACACTCTCCAACGGACTGGGCTGCCATGATCGAGGAATTGTCCGTAAAATAAGATTTTATAACATTCAAACAGACATTTTTCATGAATTACATGGCACAAATTTACAAAGTAATTGCATATATTTAAAGAACATCAACATTTTTATTAGTACTATATGTTTTTCTACGCAATGAGACTGAATAGTAAGACATTTAAGGAGAGGCAGAATCACACTTGCGTTTTGTCAACATGTGTATTCTTATGCATGTGGGAACCCTGGCGAAGGATATCGACACAAAGAAACGCCACGTTGATGGGTGTAATGCGCATTAGACTGATTCAGCTCATCTATTCAAGTTTTTTTGCGAGCGATAAAAGTTTTTGCAAAAATGTTTTTTTTTCGGAAATTGACGCTTCGTTATTTCAACATTTCGTTGTTTGGGTTCAAATTTTTGCGAAATGACGTAGAGTAATCCAACTGAAATTAAACTTTTCGACTTTTTTCATTCAAATTGTAATATGTCAAAAACGACAAAACATCTTTTGTTGAAAATTCACTGAGAATTTATAAAAATGCATCAAACATGAGTCAAGTATTAAAATTTATATGGTAGAAATCAGAATATAAGCGGGTTTGATTTTGTTGAATTTTGAACGACTATATGTACAAAAAATCATATCTACCGATTTTTTATCCAAACTTGTATTGAGATCCAAACCAGAGACTCATGAACTCTTATTTCAAAGTTTAAATGATTCATTCATCCAAATTCTCTTGTCATTTTGATCTTCAACGGGAATTTTTTTCATCGTTTTTCCATGCATCGTAAAGATTCAATAAAAATCGAGGTTTTCGGTCCAGGAATTGAAATTTTTTCCTCGAGTTGATCCCCATTTAGAGAATTTCTGAAAACTGGAGAAGTTTTAGTTTTAGTTTTCAAGGATCTCTCAGTGACCATTCTGTAGAGCAAAGCGTTTGGTCGTATGTGCGATATTGCAGTTTGAATGCAAGAAGCTTAAAAAGTCTAATTCTCAAATAATTGATGTATCTCAAGTTTCAAACACTTGAGAAAGGTTTAGTGTCATCAGATAAAAGAACCAAAAATAATCAAATATTAAAATATGAAATAATTTTGAAGAAACAATTTCATTGGAGTTGAACGTTAGAAATGTGTAAAGTTGGAGATATTCTTGCGTGCACTCAAACGTTTATTAAATTATGCACGATACTGTTAGTAAATAATTTGTAAAACACCAACCACTAAGCTAAAAAATCCATCAATTCTTTGTTCATTTGAAACCATGCATTATAAGCAATGCTGAATACATTCAAGTAATTTATCAATATAAATAGACTTTTTGCACTTATCTCCCAGCGCATCAAGTTCCTAGCTTAAAAATAAACAAAATTACTGTATTGTGTTGTCATTACTTGGAAATCCATTATTATGTTCATTCTCTATGAGTCCGACTGTGTTCAGCAAAAAATAGTAAAAATGAACCGGTCTAATTCCAATTCTTGCAAAACGGTTTCCTATTCCTGTCGCAAAATTACGACGAATTATGGGGCCCGAGCGATTCGATTTCAATCGAATATTGACAAATTTGTATAGATCAGCTTAGTTTGAAATCATTTTTTTAATTTTATTTCAACACTTTTCTGTCGAATTTTATAATTTTGATCGTTATATGCATTGACAAGAAGCGATAAAATAAAGAAACACGTTGGGGGGATCACTAAGTTCGTTTTACAATATGGCGGAGTGCATCAATAATTCAATTCACTTCGCGATTTCAATATCAAATAAATTAAGAAATAGTTTTAAAAGTGACAATTTTGTGATAGAAAATAAATTCACAAGCTTAAGTTTATCATGTGAAGTAGCAAATTAAAGTGGAAAGTGATTTTTCGGCTCTAAAACATGCATTCTTGAATTGCGACGAATCAGAGGGATACGACGGAGGAGGGTACACCTACCCTACAAAAATAGTCACTAGACGAAAAACGAACCTGACAATTAGTGAGTAGAAAACCTCAATATGTAAAACTAAAAAAAGACAATGTTACATCATTACAATAAATTTACAGTTTTCCACTGAAGAAGGCTACAAAAAATAGCCGAAACGTCTGGACAGTAGTAAAAATCATTCGTTTTGATTTACAAAATATGACTGACTAAGCCGTAAACCATCAAAAATTCAAAATAAAAATCATCCAGTCGCAAATCAATATCAAAGTTACTACGATATTAATAAAAAAAACCAAACAAGGTACTTTAAATAACTCAAACTATCACTTTTTGATATTTTCTCACTGGTTCTCGACATAGAGTACGTCACATTTCAAAATTTCTCTGTTCGGTTGTCTTCCTCAATATTTCAAAATCGCATAAGCAATTGAAATTTATATTTCTAATATACCTGGACAGGGAACGTATTACGTAGCGCAAATGAAGGAATCAATGCTATTGGCAAGATCTCAGGCAGTTGAAAAAGTGTCAAAAAAAAAAAAAAACACAAATCTGGTAGCCCTAGCAATTCAGTACTCGATGTTGTTCGAATCCAAACTGAAAACGGCTGCAACATTAAACTCGGTAATAGATTTCTAGTTTGGGCTCATCAGAAACCATTTATCAATCCTGTGCCTCGGTTAAAAATTAACGAGAAAAATTCAAATTCCGCTACGTAACGACAAAATTGTTAAGATGTCCCAATTAGGACCATAGTTGTATCATCATTCCGAGATGAGTCCCTAACAGGCTTCTATTTACCTGGCCAAACATTCCCAGCCGGATGACCTAAAACCGCGCGCCGTATCGAGTTGGGTCTCGTTGGAATATTCCCGCACTTAACGGCTAGAACCAAAAAGCAGCATCACCGACATCAAAATGGGATTTAACGGGGGTGTTACCCAGTCAGGCACAAACAGCCAGTGACATTTCACGACACTGCCGGCCGCCAAAGTGCAACGCCGCCGTTTGCATTTCTCAGCAGCCAAAAATTATGCTGCTCCTTCTTTTGCGGGACACATCCAGGTTTGGAATCATCCCACGAAACGTCCACTCTGGCCGGAGGTCGAAGGCAATGCAGGGGGTGGTGGACTCGTTATAGTGAGAAGTGGCAAATGATTGAATTATTGAGAGGCCATCCGAACGAAACGAACTGAAAGCCCCCGTTGAGGAGCTCCTATTTTGCCATTTGTTTGATGGAGCCTGATTTCTGTGCCGAGGAGTGATCCGGTTGGATGGATTGGACACCCCTCTTGGAATTAGGCTTATGCGGCAAACGAGGCCTAACGATTTGTGTGGCCATATCGTCTGATCTATGCTGTGTCGGGGTTAGAAGTTCGCCGATGTTCGCGGGCGACACCTTCTTTATGGCATATTTTATGCGCTGCTCCCCAAAATAAGGCTTCTGATTATAACGAGGCAGCACTACACTCCACAGGATACACTCTACGCGTGTTTTTTTCGAACCTCTCGAACGCTCAATAAAGTTTTACTTCCCTTCTTAAAAATTATCTTTTGAAAAGCCAGTAAAACCAGCCAGAGAACAGACGTACAAGATAGCCCACGAAACTTGTGTAAAATTTCCAACGATCGTTTCGAACCAATTTATGTTTTTTGGCTGGGCCACCAGATGTCTCCAAACACACCAAAGAGAACTGTCAAAACCAAACTGAGAAAAAAATCAAAATTTTGGTCAGTATTGATCAGGTCGTATAAAGTGTTTGGCATGTTTCAAGAAAATTGCTGTTAAAATTTCGTAACACTTTCGACCGGTTTGATAATTGAAAAATATCTTAAAGTAATCGCAATTTCATTCAAGCTAGAAGTGCTTAATTTTGGACAATGGGATGCAAAAGTGGTACTTAAAATCACAGAGAATGTTGTTAAACCAAGAATAGAAAAACAGAAAGACAGAAAGACAGAAAGACAGAAAGACAGAAAGACAGAAAGACAGAAAGACAGAAAGACAGAAAGACAGAAAGACAGAAAGACAGAAAGACAGAAAGACAGAAAGACAGAAAGACAGAAAGACAGAAAGACAGAAAGACAGAAAGACAGAAAGACAGAAAGACAGAAAGACAGAAAGACAGAAAGACAGAAAGACAGAAAGACAGAAAGACAGAAAGACAGAAAGACAGAAAGACAGAAAGACAGAAAGACAGAAAGACAGAAAGACAGAAAGACAGAAAGACAGAAAGACAGAAAGACAGAAAGACAGAAAGACAGAAAGACAGAAAGACAGAAAGACAGAAAGACAGACAGACAGAAAGACAGAAAGACAAAAAGACAGAAAGACAGAAAGACAGAAAGACAGAAAGACAGAAAGACAGAAAGACAGAAAGACAGAAAGACAGAAAGACAGAAAGACAGAAAGACAGAAAGACAGAAAGACAGAAAGACAGAAAGACAGAAAGACAGAAAGACAGAAAGACAGAAAGACAGAAAGACAGAAAGACAGAAAGACAGAAAGACAGAAAGACAGAAAGACAGAAAGACAGAAAGACAGAAAGACAGAAAGACAGAAAGACAGAAAGACAGAAAGACAGAAAGACAGAAAGACAGAAAGACAGAAAGACAGAAAGACAGAAAGACAGAAAGACAGAAAGACAGAAAGACAGAAAGACAGAAAGACAGAAAGACAGAAAGACAGAAAGACAGAAAGACAGAAAGACAGAAAGACAGAAAGACAGAAAGACAGAAAGACAGAAAGACAGAAAGACAGAAAGACAGAAAGACAGAAAGACAGAAAGACAGAAAGACAGAAAGACGGAAAGACAGAAAGACAGAAAGACAGAAAGACAGAAAGACAGAAAGACAGAAAGACAGAAAGACAGAAAGACAGAAAGACAGAAAGACAGAAAGACAGAAAGACAGAAAGACAGAAAGACAGAAAGACAGAAAGACAGAAAGACAGAAAGACAGAAAGACAGAAAGACAGAAAGACAGAAAGACAGAAAGACAGAAAGACAGAAAGACAGAAAGACAGAAAGACAGAAAGACAGAAAGACAGAAAGACAGAAAGACAGAAAGACAGAAAGACAGAAAGACAGAAAGACAGAAAGACAGAAAGACAGAAAGACAGAAAGACAGAAAGACAGAAAGACGGAAAGACGGAAAGACAGAAAGACAGAAAGACAGAAAGAAAGAAAGACAGAAAGACAGAAAGACAGAGAGACAGAAAGACAGAAACACACACGCAGAGAAAACTTGGATTTTGAAACAAAACAAAACTGACTTTGACTCAAAACACTCAGTTTTTGGAATATAACTCCTGTTTTCTTTGAATTAATGAATTCGCGTTCTGATTCAAATGAATAATTTTTGAAAGAAAGAATTAATTTTTTGAACTGAATAATTTTGGACTTTGATTTTAAACAATTTCTTTGATACAAAAGACATTTTTTCAATTGCATATGTCTTTTGAAACAAAGTAAATTTTCTTTCAACCAAAGAAAAATGTTTTCAACTGAAAGAAATAAAATCTTTAAGTTAAAACTTCAAACTTAGAAGATAATTTGGATTGAGCAAGTACCGAATTTCGAATAAAGTTTGACCGGTCGTGTGAAAAATCAAAACTAGTGAATCAAAGATAGCTATTTAAGAGGATTCAGGATGGGGAATGCGTACCATGGTAAGTGCGTGTTAATCCGTTAGTCAAAATGTGAATATTTAAGATTTTATATAAACTTTTGCATAGTTACAGGACCACGGCTGATTCCGCCCAAAATCCAGCGGTCTGATTATCTTCGGCCCGATCTTCAGCGGCAATCACCAGTCTATTGAGCGGCCCAAGAAGAATGCCCTCATGCCAAAATTAAGGCCCGGTTAGTTCCATTATAGTGAACCAGTGTTTGTGTTAAGTTTGTAAATAAAAATGAATTTAAGATGCAAATTGTTTCATTTTATTATTCAAAATTCCTAATAGGAACTTCGGAACAACAGAAAATATTTCTTCCAATAAAAGGAAAATGATTCAATGAACCAATCCTTTAAAATCTAAATCTAAATTACATTGTAGCAAACGAAAACAACTTTGCATCAAATGAAACTGTTTTTTGTTTCAAAGCATTAAGATTTTGATTCAAAGATTTTTCTAAAGAAAAATTCTTTGAAACAAAGGAAAATGTCCTTGAACCAAAGGAATTTTTATTTATCCCAAAATCAAAGGAAAGAATCCTTTGTTTTTGCGGCACTTTCCTTTGAAATGAAAAAACTTTTTTCTGCGTGCAGAAACACAGAAAGACAGAAAGATAGAAAGACAGCAAGAGAAAATGATGGAAAGAGGTAAAGACGGGATAACGGAAAGACGGAAAGACGGAAAGACAGATAGACGGAATGATGGAAAGACAGAAGACGGAAAGACGGAAAGATGAAAAGACGGAAAGACAGAGAGACGGAATGACGGAATGACGGAAAGACGGAAACACGGAAAGACGGAAAGACGGAAAGACGGAAAGACGGAAAGACGGAAAGACGGAAAGACGGAAAGACGTAAAGTCGGGAAGACGGAATGGTGGAAAGACGGAAGACGGAATGATGGGAAGACGGAAAGACGGAAAGACGGAAAGTCGGAAAGATGGAAATACGGAAAGAGAGAAAGGCGGAAAGATGGAAAGACGGCTAGACGGAAAGATGAAAAGGCGGAAAGACGGAAGGTCGGAAAGACGGAGAGACGGAAAGACGGAAAAACGGAAAGAAGGGAAGTCGGAAAGACGGAAAGATGGAATAACGGAATGAAGGAAAGACGAAAATACGGAAAGACGGAAAGACGGAAAGACGAAAGGACGAAAAGACAGAAAGAAAGAAAGACGGGAAGACAGAAAAAAGGAAACGGAAAGATGGAATAACGGAAAGACGGAAAGACGAAAGGACGCAAAGACAGAATGAAAGAAAGAAGGAAAGACAGAATGAAGGAAAGACGGAAAGACGGAAAGACGGAAAGACGGAAAGCGGAAAGACGGAAAGTCGGAAAGTCGAAAAGTTGGAAAGACGGAAAGGAGGAAAGACAGGAAGGCTGAAAGACGGAAAGACCGAAAGACAGAAAGACGGAAAGACGAAAAGACGGAAAGGCAGAAACACGGAAAAACGGGAAGGCGGAAAGACGGAAAGACGGAAAGACGGAAAGACAGACAGACAGAAAGTCGGATAGATGGAAAGACGGAAAGATGGAAAGGCGAAAAGACGGAAAGACGGAAAGCCGGAAAAACAGATAGGTGGAAAGACGACAGAAAGGCGGAAATTAAGAAACAGACAATAGAGATAGATAAAAGGACAGAAAAATAGAAACACAAAAAGGCATAAAGGTAGCTTGTTTAACATTAAGAAAATCAGGTATTCAGAATTATGGAAATCTTAATGTAAGAAAGTAAGAAATAGTAAATCCATACAAAACAAACCGTTAAAACGTTGTGTCTTGAAAAACGGAACCGGAAAAATGAATAGTCCTTTCTCTTAAATTGTTCATTCAAAGAGTTTCAAATGTTAATGGAGTGGTAACTTCCAGCAGAACCATCGTCAAGCAATAATTTTTTAGCCATAAATTTTTACGACCGCCAATTGGTGGTTTTCTTCGCTTTTAGTAGTCGACCGGAAAAGTCACACGTAATTCAATTTGTTTCGACCATCACTCGTAGTTGTTATGGTTTGTTGAAGGAGAGAAACGGTTCACTTCGGTCGGCTTTAGTTGGCCAGCATCTTCTCCTGCCTGCTGATCCGATGAAGCTGCTGCTAAGATGCCTCATCCGCACCTCGACTGACCTGGTGGAACAATTAATCATACAGCTGCCGTCGCCGGTGCGTGATTAATTTTTGCTTATTGCTATAGAGTTGTTGGAGAAGATTATTGTTTTTATGTTATTGATTTTTAAATTTGTCTGAACAGTGATTTCGAGACGCAGACGCAGACGGCTTAGTGTCGAGGCGCTCGATTTCGCACTTCAAACACGGCGCTTCTTTTCTTGCTACATTTAACCCATTTTGATCATAGATCCCTTAGCAACTTGAAACTGGGAATATTTATTACCTTTTGATTTTAATTTAAAAAAAAAGTTTTTAGAGGATTTTTCCATGATTTGATTTTTTTTAAATCATCATTCAGACTCTACCAATGAGGTTCAAAATGGCTCCGGCCGAAATCTTTAGCCCCTTTTAGGCCCCTCGATCGTCAGCTGTTGCCGATATAATTAATTTTCCATCAGGTGAGCGATGTCTCTGTTTTGTTTTGCTGCTGATCTTGTGACTAGTGACAACCCGGTGGCAATTTTCTTACAGGTGTGTTCCGATGAACGACCTTTCGAATGGCCAAGGCCGGACGGAGCAAAGCTAGGGGTGATCGACAGAGATTGGCACTATTTTGTCAGCTGTCATCATCGGGGACGGACGCCAAAGTTTGAAGGTTTCGCAGGGGTTTCCAAATGGCAAACACTGCCCATCATCAGATAAAACAATCCGCATACACAACACCCCGAAAAGGTGGCAATGACATTGATGGTGATCAATGGGGATCGGTTTCGAAATTTGCTTGTTTTTCGGTTGGAGGAAAACATCGATCAAGTTCTTTACCGCGTTGAACTCTATTGTGGGACATCTTTCGAATGTTTTACCGGGGACAGTGATGGATTGGGAGGGAAACATTTATTAACAGCATTTTAAAAGTGATTAAAATGATGATTAATACTCAAGAAAGAATTAAAGTTAAAATTTTTTGTTGAACTAGTGATGATGTTTTAAGATATCAAAAATGTTCATTGTCGGTAAAAGTATACTAAGTTCTTTTTGCATGCGAGCTTTGTATGTTTGTGAACCGGCATTAGAAAAAATCTTTGTTTCCAACCCCCGGCAAACAACCACCGGCTAAAATGTCCGGCAGTAAGCAGCTGTGCGTGTGTATGTAAACCGACTGGCAATACTTAGAAAAACAGTTTCTCGTTTCCTATTTCCATCCTGTTTCCATCCCATTCCCATCTCACTCTTATCAAAGAAGAAGGAGTACAAAAAAATCACAGGCCAAAAGACACACGGCCAACACAGTGTTATACATACCTTCATTTTCTAACTGACTCAGTTGGTACACTGGTTAAGTTATAGGACTGACAAGTCGTAATAAGAATGTCGCATTGGGTTCGATTCTGACTTAATTTTTTTTTGGGGTATAATATTCAACAGGACGAAAATCCCATAACATGTTTTTCTTGTTTTGCTTGAATGTAGTGGTCATGCATCATTTTGCTTGGTAGCTCGAGTCTCTATGCCAGTAGTGCTTTTCCAATCACATCATCTTTGGTACACTTTTCAGCGCATTTTTGGCATAAAGTAAGCGCCGAGTGGCATTGAAATTTGGCAACCTCTTTTTTGGATGTACCCCGAGTGTGGGAGAACGAATCCTTATCAAAATTTGTTGATACAACCTAAATTCTTATGAACTACGCCATGCAAACGTCCATTCTAGATGTACATAATCCATTTATGGATACAATCCGCTTAAATCGTCCGCCAAACTTAGGTCGGACTCCCCTCCTTAAAATGTACTAGCAAAACCGACGACCGCGCGGCATACACATCTCGCGTCATGTGACTTCGGGGACGAATTACCATTTCAATGGGGGCGCTAAAATATTGTAAATTGCAATAAATCGAAAATCGGCTGCTACCCGCCCATAAAATCAACAATAACAGTGGGCGCTACTCTTCGCCTCGAGGCTCCTCGGACTGATAAGCAGAGCCAGCGCGGTGAAAAGCGGATTAAAGCGCAAATTATTCCAACACATCGTCATCGCATTGTCATCATGCTGGTGCGGCGTTCCTGGGAGATTCCAATCCATCGTCCATCGCAGCCTAAAGTAGGCGCTAATGTTGGACCCTAAACTAACGATGGGATGCTTCAGCGTGTTGGGAAATGTATGAAACATGCAAATTAATATAATAATAGCAGATATGTTTATAAAATATTATTATCCGGGGCTGTTTGTCCGGCAAAACGCAGCTCGTATGGCCAATGCATCCCCAGCTATGGTCTTTCAGCGTTTTGGTTATTGGGAAACTTTTCCCTATCGGGAAAACCCTTTCTTGATGTACATATTTATAAAGGGTGATACGGTCAAAATTTGGTCAATATCTACTTGACGGATTTCCTTCAATTTTGCATTTAAAAAACCTGAACACCTCTCATTTTGAAGGTGTGTGTGTGTAAAATGTTGCTCTATTTTGATTTTGGAATTCAGAAGAACAGCGTATCAAAATTTTGCTCGCGCATCGCGAAAACCCGAGCTACTCACACGCAAAGCTGGCGAAATCGCTAATAGTTGCCAAATCAACCGTTACAAATGTAATTAAAGTGTTTGGGGAACGTTTGTCGACATCCAGGAAGTCTGGTTCGGGGGGGAATCGAAAACCGGAAGCCACTGAGACGACAAAGAGAGTTGCCGGTAGTTTCAAGCGAAACCCTAACCTCTCTCTCCGAGATGCCGCAAATTAGCTGGGTGTATCGTCTACAACCGTGCATCGAGCCAAAAAACGAGCCGGACTATCGACTTACAAGAAGGTAGTGACTCCAAATCGCGATGATAAACAAAATACGACGGCCAAAGCGCGATCCCGGAGGCTGTACACGACGATGCTGACGAAGTTTGACTGCGTGGTAATGGACGACGAAACCTACGTCAAAGCCGACTTCAAGCAGCTTCCGGGACAGGAGCTTAATACGGCAAAAGGAAGGGGAAAGGTAGCAGATATTTTCAAGCACATGAAACTGTCAAAATTCGCGAAGAAATATCTGGTTTGACAAGCCATCTGTACCTGTGGCTTGAAAAGCAGCATTTTTATAGCTTCCGGGACTGTCAACCAAGAAATTTACGTGAAAGAGTGTTTGAATAAACGTCTGCTGCCTTTCCTGAAGAAACACGGTTGCTCCGTACTGTTTTGGCCGGATTTGGCATCTTGCCATTACGGTAAAAAGGCCATGGAGAGGCCACCAACAACGTGCAGGTGGTTCCCAAGGACAAGAACCCTCCCAACTCGCCAGAGCTCCGCCCAATTGAGAAATACTGGGCTATTGTCAAGCGGAACCTAAAGAAGACCAAAAAACTACTAGGGACGAGCAGCAGTTCAAGGCAAACTGGCTTTCTGCGGCGAAGAAGGTGGACAAGGTGGCTGTACAAAATCTGATGGCAGGGGTTAAGCGTAAGGCCAGGCAATTCGGATTTGGAAAAGCGGAAGCCTAACTGAATATTTTTCCTGAATTTTATACTAATTAAATTTGACAAAGAAATTTAATTTGATTTTTTAAATAAACGATTTCACCGATTTACACACGTTTTCCCTTGACCAAATTTTGACCGTATCACCCTTTATCTTACTGCAATACAACAACACGCAAGTTTCATGTTCAGAGTTCCATTCCTATTTATTAAAAAATGAAGAGTGTCTAGAAAAAATCGGCAGAGGAGTGTGTTCCAGAACAAGAATAACTTTCTTTTTTTTATAAAAATAAATACCAACGATTAAATATTGAGTTAAAAAAAGAATTACATAAAAATGTGAAAAAACGTTTTTGATCTTGATTTGTTGTAATAAGATCTTATTTAAAATTTGTGTAAATTTTTTTTTGAATAAAAATCACAAAATAAAGCGTCCTACTTTTCGTCCTACTTCAGATTGAAAAACGTCCTTCTTTTTCATAATATTTTGAGCAAAATGTCCTACTTCCCGTAATTTTATTCTGATAAGCCTATACACAACCCTCTTTTTCATTTCCTTATCTGAAATTGCTTTGAAATAACTAAATGAATTATGATATTTCAGTTTTGGGTCAACTCATAAACTTTGCACGTTACCTAGTCAATTTGTATTTAGTGGGCCACGATTCCCCACAATTTCGCAAAATAAAAAAAAAATTTATTAAAGCAAACAGAACTCGGGGAAATTAGCTTATTTAAAAAAAAAAAGCTTAATGATACCTTCAAAATCTAAAAAACCTTTCCGTTTGTTTCTTTCTTTTGGAGCAAAGGAAAAAAGTGGTCCATGATACCCCGCACTCCCTTACTGAATTGTCCTGGTTTAAAAAAATGTATAAATTGTAATTGAATTTATAGTAAAATCATCAGAATGTCGAAAAAATCTATAATAAAATAGTTTAAAATAACACTGGTTTACAAAATTTAAAAAAAATAATCGTGTACTTTTTTAACCGACCCATATTTTTTATATAAAATCGGGTGCTGAATCCGGAAAGGAAATTTAAAAAAAACCTCAGTTGAACTCAGTTGAAAATTTTGTTTCATCGACAGTTTTAGAATCAAGGGGTGTCATTTGAAAAATCTATTTTCACTGTATTTTGAATGTCAGTTCAAAACTAGTGGTTATTTATCGAAATCGATTTGAAATTCTAAAAATTAAGGCTACTTTGTTTACCATATCAGTATTTTTTGCATTTTTGAATAATTTAACAAACCGCAGTGCCAAGCTAAAATTGATTTTTAGCTGACCAGAAGGTCACATGCCAAATATTCGCCATAATTTTCGCCAAAAAAAATGCGTTTTTTATAATTTCTTCTATCATAAATTCACTTACAGTGAGGGGCAAAATAAAGTGTCCAAATTATTTTTTTTCTATTTCTTTTATTTTTCTGGTTAAAATTCAACAAAAACACATCGTAATCATTTTTTAAATATTGTTTATTGTGTTCTTTTCAATTTTTTTTAATGTTGCGCTGGTAAAAAAAAGTTTTTCTGATAGAAAAAAAAACAGCTAATATTCCAAAAAAAATACAGGGGCAAAATAATGGCCTCCTTCGGCCTTCAACACCTCCTGCAAGTGCTTCGGTATACTTTCAACAAGGTTGTGCAAGTGTTGTGTGTCGAGTTCCTCCCACGCATGCTCCATGGCATCAAAATAAGTATTTTTAATTTGTCACACCATTCTTATCAATTAGAGCATCGAGGATGGTTCATATCAGGACTTTGTGGGGGCCATTCAAGGGGTTTGATGCGGCAGGAACGGGAAAATTACTTCATCAGATTGGCCGTAAGCTTCGGATCTTTATTCTGCTGTAAAACTAAGCGCTCTTCGAGGCTCGTCTTGATGAGGGATACCTCGAGGTTTTCCCGCAGGATATTGGAACATGACTCAGCTGTCATGATTCCGTCAATTTTTACCAAATTGCCCACCCCACCCCAAGAAAAGCACCCCCACACCATCATGTTACCTCCTCCGTGCTTGACTGTTCCTTGGATATGGCGATCTTGGAGCTCCTCACCCGACTTGCGCCACATATGATCTCGTTTCTTCCGGTTGAATAGCTCGAATTTGGATTCGTCGGCCCACAACAATGTTTTCCAGTACTCGAGCCGTATATCGACGTGTTCCTTGACGAATTTGGGCCTTGTTCACCTGGCAGATGAAAGGCCTTCTCACTGCGATCTTGCTATGGTATTCCTTTGCATGGATGCGGCGATGGACAGTACAACGCAATACCGAAAATTGGAGCTCTTCCTGTATCTGCCGGATCGTTATTATTGCGTTTTTCTTCACTTCAAGAATGATTTTCTTGTCCGTTCTGGCATTTGTCATGGGCTTCAGCCCTCTTCCTGGGCGATCCATCTCCGATCCGAACGTTTTCATCTTCTTCATGATTTTTGATACCGCTGTCTTGCTGATTTCGTAGTGCTTGGCCACTTCCCGGTGCGTTTGACCGTTATTCACATCACGAACAACCAGTTTCCGGATGGACAACGGAATGGAACCAGAAATTTTTGCGTTCTTCATATTTACAACTTATTCGAATGTAGACACCTGTTTGAATACTCCAGAGCCATGCTAGTTGTTTATGAAAAGTCAAAATCTATAAAACAAACAAATTCGAGGGGCCTCGCGATGGAAACTTATCGAAATTATATTGATTTTTGAGTTGGACACTTTATTTTGCCCATTTTTTGGAATATTAATTGTTTTATTTTCTATCTGAAAAACTTTCTTTTTTTACCAGCGCAACAATAACAAAAATTGAAAAAAAAACATAATAAACAATATTTTAAAAATGATTACGATGTGTTTTCGTTGAATTTTATCCAGAAAAATAAAAGAAATGATAAAAAAATAATTTGGACACTTTATTTTGCCCCTCACTGTATATCAACAATACTGTTGATCATACGCAAAAGTGAAGTTCAGATGATTGAAATTTATTCACCTTCAACATGCAAAAAAGACATTTCAAATTCTTGCTATGCAGTTCGAGCTATTAGAATCTAAGCATAAGTACTTTTTTTTTGTTTTTCAAAAAAAAAACATATTTGGATCATAACTCAAAAACTGTTCTGCTGAGATTTTTTTTAATTTCATTTCCGGATTCAGCGCGCAATTTTGCATTGAAAGTGATCTTCAGTTTGCTTAGTTCAAAAATGCTGTAAACTAGTGTTATCTTCTAATTTGATGTTTTTACATATATGTACATAACATTTGAAAACTGCTGCAAAAAGTTATCAAAACAACTTTAAAATATTTATTTCACATATAGAATATGTCGTTCAGGCTACAAATATTCTGAATGGAAAGAATTTGCGACTAATTTATGTCAGGTTGTGAATTTTTGCGTAATAAAACTGTTTGCTTACATTTTGTTTAATACGACGTAAGCCGGATCGAAAAAATCGGACCAAAATCATTCGGGTTTTGGTCGGTTCAACTCGCGAATTGTTCCGAAAACAGACTAGAAAACCGACCAAATTCGGACCAATTTAGTGCTCTGGTGACACAAGTTTTGAAGCGACGCAATGCCAAAATCAAACTGTCAAAACAATTGGTCCGGATTTTCAGACCAAATTTGGTCCGATTTCTAACTAAAATTGGTCAGATCCCAGACCGTTTCCGGACCAAAATAGGATCGTTTTCTGAATCCAAATTTATTTTTGCTGTCATCGTAAATTTATATACTATTTGGATTTATCAAAAAGCTCAAGCTTGTTCGGGTGCGGACGCGTTTTTCATTCTACTCGTTGCTCTGCAGTTTTTAATTTATTTTCCTTGTTATTTTCCTAATGGTTAAGGAAAGTAATGAAAGTAGAATTTGGAAGAAATTGAAAGTTTGTTTTATCGCGTCAATCATAAATTATGTGTGGAGTTAAGTAAAAGTGTTAGAGTGATATGTGACAGGAAAAGTTTGGCAATCAACAACAATGGATGCTTCTATACGGTGAATGGCAGTCGATATGGATGAATCCCAGAAATCCCGGTGAGAGCTTTCCGATTTTTTTTTTCAATACTTTGAATACTTTTGCTATCCTTTCACTTTTGCTGCTGTGCGGTACTGAAATTAGATTATCAAAAAAATTTCCACATCCGAAAGATTTCGAAAGTTTTTTTTATGGTTGTTTTCAGCAGCTAGTGTCATCATATCAGAGTTCGGTTGCTTTGATCATTAAAATACTAAATGCAGATAGCTTGAACATATAGATATGTTTTTAGATTTTCCCACCAATCATTATTTCTCATGAAGATTTTAAAATGTATTCGCATTAAAACAAATTATTTATTTTTGATTGATCCACTTGTGTGGACTGCGTACGCGTTTATATGGTCACTTTATAGACTGCTATGCTGTGATCAAAAGGTTACTATATTACACAACAAAAATCAAAAATAATTGTTTTTATTATCGTTGAAATGTTATCGAAATCTTCTAAAATACGTTTTGTTTTCACAAAAAAATTGAGTTCTCAGAGTTGATTAATCCTACAAATCGAAAAACATCACATTTAAATATTTGGAATCAATAGTCTTCACATTTAAATGCCAAATTTTACCTTTTCATAATATTCACGATATATTTGCTAACAACATTTTATTGTTCAGATAAGCCTGTTGAAAAATAAAAAGATTTCCATGACATGTTGAGAATGATTAGTATATGTACCTACAAATTCATTAATTTTGGAAACATAAATTAGTTAGTTTACACAGTCAAGAAAAAAAATCAAATAATTTGTTGAACAGTAATTGGAAAATTAAGGCTTTTAAAGAATTTAAAAGATTAGACATTTCTTTCATAATGACCCTTTTAATTCATGAGAAATACGAGATATTTTTAGGAAATCCTACAAATAAATATTTGTTTTGAATATTTTGATTAACAAAATACCTATGTAAAACAGTGATGAAAATACAAACAATAAGGCAATAAATTAGGGTTTCTGTTTAAGCAGATTTTCTTGGTTTACTAGATCGCACTGGTCAAAAGTGTTTCCTGATCATATCCTTTAACCCACACTCCCAAAACATTATTTGCTAGGATGCAGAGGTGACCTCGGTCCTAAAGCACGAATTATTTCTTTAATCCCTTTCTCTCTTTTCCAAACTATCTTTTGACTACTAGGACGTGGCCGGCGCCGTTATTGATGATTAAAGAGAGAGCATCAGTTTTGGGCATTGTGAATGTGTTGTCAGTCCCAGACACCATTCATTTGACCTTTGAACAAAATCGGTGGCCTCGGTCAATCACGGAGTAGCAACCATTGGCGATGTGGAATTCGTTCTACTGAGCCACGCCTGCAATCATGGTATTCGAAATGCATTTATTGTAACTGTAATAATGTTTTCATTAACTGATTATTAGAAGAAAAATAATTTTGTAAAATTTGTTAATGGTGCATTTCGAGTTGAATGATCTAGGTGGATGTGAGTAGTCAATCAAGCTAAGCTAAGCTATTTGGATTTATCAAAAAGCTCAAGTTATTCGTTATAAATTTATTTTATGTATCACATAACATTTATAAAAATATAAAATATCACTGAAACAAAACATTTTTCGGCACACTAACACCCTCGTGTTACCTCAAAGAATCTGGATTGGTTCACGATGCTTTCCATCGAACAAATTTATGACATATAAAAAAACTATATGATTGCTTTGATTGAAATCGCAGTAGAACTGGTAGAACGTTGCGAAACTAGACGATGCGTCGCGTCAATTATTTATCATCCCAGCCAAGAAAAGCTGACCGAATTCAAGCCAAATCTGGACCGATTTGAACTGTCAGGTCTAGTCTTCGACGCTGCTTTTAGCAGCAAGGAAATAGTCCAGAAAATCGAACGGAAATCTGACGTTTTTTAACTGACAAGCTTTCTTTTGACAGTTATCGGTCCATTTGTGAGAAACGCTCCGATCCGGGAATGATAGCACACGCGAGATCCAGTTGTCAAGGGTTGATTTCACTAAAATCTGATTCCTTTTCAATCTTCTAAATGCGATCACCGACACTCGAGGTGATAGATCAAATCTGACAAAAAATTTTAGTGCAGAACGCCAAAATCTTCCAAATCAGTTGTTAAAACAAAGGCACAAAAGTGCTGTTCCATTGAGTTATCAATTAAATTTTATTTAAAAAAAGTTTTTAAAACGGTGAGCAGTTTTTAATGAAATGAAAATCGTATAGAATAAGCTTACTAATTAAAACTAGAGAAAACCTGTTCCTCCAACAGTTTGCTGTACAATAATGTGGTCGGCTTCTCAAAGACAAATATTGCAATTTGCGTAAATGCCAAGGAAAATATCACTTTGGTGCCATCATCGGTAGTTTACCCGTTAGGTTTTTCGTTGATGGGGAGTAAAAAAGATCGGACTGCACCAAGATGACAGACTAACGGTGCCGACATATCTCTTGCTGAGAATCGAGATTAAAGCGAAGCTTTGAGAATGCGACTGCTGCTGCCTAGGCCGAATCTACATAACTTACCCGGTAAACCCGATAATAAAACCATCATTTGATGAATCTTCAGATATTGGACAGGGGAGAAAATATCGACGAGAAGAAAACAAAGTCGGCGCATCTTTGCAACATTGAAGCCGGATGTTAAAGATGAGCTCCTATGCGAGGGGCAGTGGGAGTTGACATTTGAATGAAAAATTTAAATTCGTTAAATACTTTATCGATCGATTGGCGATCTTCCAACGATAGTCGAAAGATCAAGTAGGGAACTGACATTTTGAAATCGCGACCGACATGTTTGATAATTTTTTTCAGGAAATATTGAAGTCAACTATGGATAATTAGATTAAAAATGTTATTTTTTCTTTATTTTTTTTACAGGTAAGCTCAAATCAATAGATTTGCATTGGAGCTCAGAGTAAGTATTTTAATATAAAATTTTAAGACGATATGAACATTCGAGATTTGTTGTCAAATTCCAAAGTTACAGTTCCAATGCAACGAATATTTTATGATATATAAAAATTATATGATTGACTAATTTCCCAATTAATAAAATTTAAGTCCTTTCATCTAGTACTAAGGCTAGATTTAAGTGAATTACGGAAACGAAATGTTCCCTTTTCGTGATAGATGTGCCTATCTTCGGAAAATTTCACGGCATATGAAAATAGCTAAATTATTCCAACTCTGTCACAACACCACACAATAAGTCGGTAATTGGGAGTGATTAATTTACAAATTTTGGGAGCACAGCTCAAAATCCAGCTCAAGCCACCCACCAACTAGGGCCTCACTCGCATCGTAAATTATCATTATGCGATGGTTCATTTATGAATTCATTGACCGTTTTATGGATGCCAGCAAATCGAGTTGACCCTTTTTATGCGCAATTATTTGGCGGTGTTAGAAGAATGCAGGATTTGATTGAATCAGGCTGGCCGTACGGGAAATTCCTCTGCGACACTACTGGCAGAATTCCAACTGCTGATTGTTGGTCCGGATACCGGATGTGCGGCTGCTGCTGCAGCTATATGACAGTTCAATAAAATAAACAGACAATTTCCTGTTCTATTTATTCGATGTTGATTCAATGGGCCTTGAGGTGGCATATTGAGGCCGGAATTTGTCTCATCACATGTCCACAATACATTAATTTTGAATTTTTGGTTTTTTCCATCGAAGAAAATTAAAGATTTTATATTTTTTACCAAACACTTCGTTGTTACATATGCTCTTAATGTAGAATTTACACTAGAACACGAATTTAATTATTACAAAACAAAAAAATTTGGTTTTGCGCCTCTCTGCCAATCTCGTTCTCATCCTTTCGCAGCGTGTGTCCAATCCATATCCACTAACGTAGTTCCCGAATCTCGATTTCAAGCGCCCTTTGATAAAACCGGCGATGTAGTTCCTCATTTGAGATCCAGTTGCCAGGCCACCAAGCGCGGATGATATTCCGCAAGTAGCGGTTTACAAATACTTGCAGTTGTGCACCAAGTTTCGCACACGTACAGCAATACTGATTTGACGTTTGAATTAAAGATTCGAATTTTCGTTCGTAGAGATATCTGACGTGAGCGCTAGATGTTGTGGAGACTCGCAAATGCAAAGCCTGCTTTTCTGATTCGGGTTTCGATGTCTTACCATTCGGCGTCAACTGGCTAACAAGATACTGGAAGCACTCCACTGTCTCAACTTGTTGCCCAGCTAACATGAAACTGGAGGGATTTCCTGTGTTGATCTCCAGTGACTTGGTCTTTCCGACATTGAAATTGAGACTTGCTGTCTCGGAGCTTTCGGTGAGGTCGTCGAGTTTGCTCTGTATTCCTCGGTTCGGTGCACAGTCAATCGATCCAGTCAAGATCTCATCCATAACAATGAGAAAAAGCAACGGTGCAAAAATATATCCTTGTCTCACTCCAGCAGTTACCGGGATTGGATCAAAAAAGACTCCGTCGTGCAGGACTTTGCACGAAAATACCTCGTACTGTGCTTCGATGAGATGGACTAGCTTTTCTGAGTCTCCTCGTTGCCTTAGAGCCGCCCAGATGTTTGCATGGTTAAGTCAGTCGAATGCTTTTTCGAAATCAACGAACACCAGCAGAAGAGAGTTCTAGAATTCGTTGATTTGCTCCAGTGTGATTCGTAGCGTTTGTGATGTTGTCAACACATGATCGTTCGGATCGGAATCCAGCTTGTTGCCGCCGGAGTGTAGCGTCGATTTTCTCCTGGATCCTGTTAAGGATCACTTTGCAGAGTACTTTGAGGGTTGTACAGATTAAAGTTATGCCACGCCAGTTACCGCACTCTGTTAGGTCTCCTTTCTTTGGGACCTTTACGAGGATACCCTGCATCCAGTCGGCTGGGAATGTTGCAGTATCCCAGATGTCAGCGAAAACACGGTGCAACATTTGTGCTGACAGGGCAGGGTCGGCTTTCAGCATTTCAGCATGGATGCAATCGATCCCAGGTGCTTTGTTGGATTTCATGTCTTTGATTGCCGCTTCTATTTCAGCCAGCGAGGGCGCTTCCGAGTTGACGCCATTTATGCAACTTACTGTTGGTGCTTAGAGTTGCGGGTTCTGTTGGGCCTCGGTATTCGTGACTCGGAAGAGTTGTTCGAAGTGCTCAGTCCATCGTTTGAGCTGATCTGTTCGATCAATCAATAACTGACTTGCGCGGTCTTTTAGCGGTATTCTAGCATTAGTCCCTGCACCACTGAGGCGGCGAAAAATGTCTTATCGGATATCTCCATTGGAGGCGGCTCTTTCTCTCCTTCGGCTAGGGAGTTTGTCCAGGCTCTTTTTTCTTGTCTACAAGCTCGTTAAACAGCTTTTTCCAGCTCCGCATATCGTTAGCGGGCGGCTGCTTTGGCTGACTCGGTACTTGCCTGCCTAATTTTGACTTTCGCATTTCTCCGATCATCGACCATCATCCAGGTTTCATCCGACATACATTCACATCTTCTTGCACAAACTTTACCGAGAGTACCATGGTTCGTCGTGATAAAGGCATTCTTTATTCCACATCATTGTTCTTCGACTGTTCACTAGCTGTTCAACGTATGCCTTTTTCACCTCTGGATTCTCCAACCGGCGGACGTCGTATTGACACCCGACTTTCTCCTCGCGCCGTTGAATACGCGCAACTCTCAGTCGTATCTCACCAAGGACGAGGACTTCTTCATTTTCGGCTTATGCAGATGTGGTCAATTTGATTTTCTGTTCGGCCATCTCGGGATACCCAAGTGACCTTATGTGCTGGTCGATGGGGGAAGAGCGATCAACCGATCACCATGTTGTTGTTGTTGTCACAAAACTCTACAAACAGCTTCCCGTTTTCGCTCATCTGTCCTAGGCCATGGCGCCCCATGATGCGCTCAAAGTCCTGATTATCGGAGCCAATCTTTGCGTTGAAGTCGCCCAAATGGATTTGAATGTCACGCTTCGGAATTTTCTCAACCACGCTGTTCAATTGACTGTAAAACTGCTCTTTCTCCTGCAAATCGACAACGTCAGTTGGCGCATAACACTAGACCATTGTAAGGTTTCTAACCCGTGTTCTGAATCTGGCTACGAATATTCCTTCGTTTATCGGTTCCCATCTTATGAGGGCCGCATGGGCCTGTTGGCTTAATAGGAAACCAACTCCTCGTTCCCGAGTAGCGTGTTCTCCTCGTATGCCATGGTAAAGCAGTACTTCCCCGGACTGTATCTTGTGTTCTCCGGTGAAAGGCCAACGGACATAACTCACAGACATTTTAGAATTAGGTTTAGAAAACAGAAAGAAATCATTTGAAAAAATTATAATTAATCTTCTAGGTATTGCAATTTGAGACTCAATTTGAAGCTTCCATTTTACAGGGATAGATTTTTAACAAATTTAGAATTTAAATTTGAAATTGATGTAATGATCAAAATTAAAATAATTTGTCAAGGGTTTAGCAGAGCACGCTGGGTTAGCTAGTAAAATTTAAAAAATACAAACATATTTTTATTGTCATTTTTATCGTTTTTGTTGTTTTGGTCACATTGGTAATTTTTGACAGATTTGTTGTTTTTTTCACTAATCACTAATCACTAATCGTACTTCCACAGCCAGAACTTATGTCTGAGTCCCAAAGAATAATAATAGTACGTTATTATTCTTCTTGTCTTTGTTTATGCCTTTCATCATTTTAACATAAAAACATTAAAATGATTAAAAACATAAAATGGTTGGGCCTGCCATGGAGCAGAGAACGCAGAGACATCTGAAACACAGGAACAGGAAGAAACGTGGACCACCAGTACCATACTTTTTTTGTTTCGATTAAAGTCGTTTTACCATCTTCATGGCATTCGCGACTTTATCAACGTTACAGTTGGCGGATCGTTATTGAAAAACTTATCCGGTACAACTGTGTTCAATGTTTACTCTTGTGCTCGAACTCGCGAAAACCGGTACCATACGTTTCAAATGGGCATATTGGAATCATGCTAAGAAAAATGCTCCTTGATGAAAAATCCATGCGTAATGTGAAGCAACTAGGACCTTTCTCCTGCGGCTGGAAATGATTTATTTTGTACACAGAAATCACAAAACTTACGAATAAATTCATTTTGAAAAATGTTAAGTGATCAATGAAAGGAATTTGAAATACTAAGAATTATTTTTCTTGGTTGTTTTGGATTTCAGTGTTCAATCACTTCTGGTCATCGACCCAGATAAAGCGCCTTTACTCGCTCTTGAAAATAAAAAAGAAACGGAAAACATTAATCGAACATAAAACCTTTCGAGGTTTGTTTACAGCTCGAAAGGTTTTTTCAAATATTTAATCCTTATAAAAGAGATATATCGATCATATAACCTTGAAAGCGCCCCATTAATCATCTGCTTACAATTTTGAACTTGAATTTCTTACTTAAGATATAATTAATAACAATTGAATCTGGAAGAAAGTCTCGACTGTTTATAAATGATGAAAAAAACTCTTTATTACCTTTTTGCGTGAGTTAAGAATTATTAAAAATAATTATCTCAGTGGAGCCGCTGGGAATTTAAGAGAAATCCGGAAGCGCGTTTAAGGTTTTGAGAAACTTTATCTGCATCTCACTGGGGTACATGTAAACCATGAACAATACTCGGCTGCAGTGGCATAGCTAATCATCCCTAAAGCTCTATCAGGAAATAGCTAAAGAAATAAGTCGAAAGATAGAAACAGGCAACGTTTATAACCGAAAAAACAAGCGTATGGAAATCACAACAGAATCAAATTTCTTGGCGGAAACCAACGAGGACAAAAATGTTTGAAGCTTTCGTTTAAGCATGTTAAGAATGATTGCTTAATTTGGTACTTATTTTGCGTCAAAGATTTCTACTTTTTAGTCACGCCTTGTATCAAATCCACTGATAAAAGCATTAATGTGCATTTGCCCTGCTATCGAAAAGGTCCTTCCAATCACATAGAAAATTTCCATAACTTAATTAATATTTAATACCAAATATAACATAGGTGTACCACCACTAAAATGCAGTGAAAACAGCTAATATTAAAATAATTTCGGCCCGAATAGATTTTACGCAACTTGTGCAAATGGTTGTTGATGTATGGAGCCCTTAAAGTTTTCAACGCTTGCTGTGATCAAAATGCAATTCAGACCAAAAAGAGAGCAAACATTAACACAATCGCTACTACAATTAATCACGGCTATCTTCACTTTGACGGGTTCTGATCTGTACCTACACTGCCGGCCAAAAGTTTGGAATCACCCGCTAAAAACATGCAAATTTTGATCGTTCATAGCTCATAGCTCGTCTTAGAACATATTGCAAATCTTCTGATCTCATCTGAAAGATAATGAGATAAATTTGCATGTTTTTAAAAGAATGATCCCAACCGTTTGGCCGATACACCATACTGAGGGGTGATCCCAAACTTTTGGACGATAACTTAAGTGTCTATTTTATTAATGAAAAGTGCATTCTAAATTTTTGCATAAATTTATTGATTGTGTTTTGAGAAGTATAGAATAAGGATTCTAATGCAACTCAAATTTTGAAATTTGGTCCACCCCATCCCGAGATGAGCGGCTTTGAACATTGGGTGCGATTTTTTGAAAATGTTCTAACTTTAGGTTAAATTTTAGGTGCAAAACTAAAACATTATTTCTGGGCAAAATACATCTGAAATAGCTATTGCTCATTATCTTTCAGATGAGGTCAGAAAATTCGCAATATGTCCTAAGACGGCTGAGATATGAACGATCAAAATTTGCATGTTTTTTCAGGTGATCCCATACTTTTGGCCGGCAGTGTACATATTTGAAGAAGTTATTGTAAATATTACAAACTAATGACAAACTAATGAAATTAATAGATATCTCTGCACGAGTTATATTGAGATAAAAAGAAACGTATAGAAATGACATATACAGTGAGCGAATCAAGAATAGCACCACTGTGCGTTTTGTTTGTTAAAATATGAATGATTGAAAATTACAAAAAATTTCTTCCACAGTTTGTTCAAAATTGCTTAACCGATAAATCAAGCATAAGTTTACTTTTTTTGGAAGTAGCAATTGGCGTTGAGGACCAAAAATGTGAAAAAAGGGTGCGAAATAAGAATAGCAACACTTGAGTATTTCAACAAAAACAAGATTATTTTCAAAAATTTACTGTGTAAAAGTGAATAATAATGCTTCCACAAATTATTTGAATGCATAACTGCATTTTAAGAAGTTTTCTAGAATTCCAAAGGTTTTCAAATGTTTTAAAAGGGGGTTTTAAGAGATGCTCCTCTAGCGTTAAGGAATTTGATATTTCAGCTGTAATTCTTTACCAAACTACTTACTTTCTGCATTAAAACGACGTGAAATGATGGAACAAACATTAGGGATTAATTTTGAATCAGAAAAGAAATAGATTGGAAATCAAAAACTTTGATTTTGTTCAGTAAATCATACTTTTTCCAGTTTCAAGTCGTAGATGGCAGCACTATCTGGCAGTTAAAACCAAATTTCGTCTTAATATTGATTTTCCAGGTTTATTTAGGCCCATATCCATCTTTTTGAGGTATTTTCCCATTACAGTTTTGTGGAAATTCACGATGCAGAAAGCTTTTCCGGATTTGCAAAAGAATCACCAGCACAAGAATGTACAACCGCCAAAACTCCTGCTCATCTCAACTTCCGATTCAATTGCAAATCATACCAATAATAATGCTAGCCGTCTGGTTCATCAAGCTCCATCGCAAAGTATAACTTTATTCTGATAATCGGTCCAAAAAATTCACTTTTAGTAACCTTGATGCAATTCTAATTTTTTTTTGATTTAGTGATCTTAGAATTTCCAAAGCGTTCGCTCGGTACATGTATTTATTTCTTGACCAAAATCATCCAGCACTCCCTAATTAATCTCGGATATTCGAAAATGGGCATGAATTTGGTTAAATGGCAAGATAGTGCTGCCATCTATGACTCAAAACTAGAGAAATAGTGTTTGACTATTAAAAAACATTAGTATTTTTGAATTCCAACCTGCTTTTTGGATTCAAACTCAGCCTTAAATCTATGTTTCATCATTTTGCATCATACTTATGAATGTTAATGAAAAAATCAAGCAGTTTGATAAAGTTTTATAGCTCAAATATCAAATTCCTTAACGCTAGAGGAGCATCTCTTAAAACCCCCTTTTAATACCTTTGAAAACCTTTGGAATTCTGGAAAACTCCTAAAATGCAGTTATCTATTCAAATAACTCGTGGAAGCATTATTATTCACTTTCCATAGTAAGTTTTCAAAAATAATCTTGTTTTTGTTGAAAAACTCAAGTGTTGCTATTCTTATTTCGCACCCCTTTTTCACATTTTTAGTCCTTATGCTTGATTTATCGGTTAAGCAATTCTGAACAAACTGTGGAAGACATTTTTTGTAATTTTCAAACATTCATATTTTAACAAGCAAAACACATAGTGGTGCTATTCTTATTTCGCTCACTGTAGGAACAAGCTCACCGGGGTTTCCTTAAATAGCTAATAGTCGATCGAGCTGGTTCGCCGTCTTTTAACAAAAACTCTTATGAAATCTACTAGGTATATTCAGGTGTTTATTTCATTTTTGTACAGATAAAGTTAATGAAAAGAGAGAGTGAAATTGAAAATTGCCATCATTGGTTTAAAATCCCTGGGAAAAAAATGCCATCATGGAATATCCTCACCGGTTTTTTTTCCGTATTCGTCAGAGATGTTGCCTTTTCTCCACCCAGCGGCGCATGTAGAAAGTTACTCCTGATCTAGGTGCGAGGCGCGAGGTATACTTCTTGACAGATATGTTGTTTTTTTTGTTAAAAACTTGTTGTTTTTTCATTTAAATAATTTTATTAAAAAAATTGAAACGAATGCCATATATGGTAAATGTCAATAATAAAACTTAAAAAAATTAAATGAATTTTTTTTTTAAACTAATAAAATTAAATAAATTCTTGAGTACCAGTTCAAGAAAGTCGATTATTGGTCAGCCTTGTTTTTTCAATAAAACACCAGATCTCGTCTTTCGTGATTTTTGTGGGTAAAGAAATAAAAACTTTAAGCCCCCATGAATCAAGTTTGGTTAAGCTGAAATTTTTCAATGGTCCGCATTTAAAGCCTATAAACGAAGTGTATTTGGTCGGTTTCTGTTTTTCGAAACTACCTGTTCTGGAACGAATGGGTCACCATGAACCACCCTAAAAGACGAAATGGCCCAGTAGCAACATGGCGATACTGCGCGCATTAACGGCTGAGATGCGCGCCAAAATCATCGGCTTTTCCTCGGCCACGAAGAGGGTTTTCCGAAGGGTCCAGCCAAAGTCAGCCCAAGGCTCGGCCTCTTTTCCCATCCAACCACCATCGGAGCAAGTAAGGTTCATCGGAGGCCACAGGGCCAGAGTCAGAGGCCTATATGGCCAGTGTCAGAGGTCCAAGAGACCAGTGTTTGTCAGAAGTCCATAAATGCAATTAAGTCTAAGTTGTTTGAAGTCAATATACAGTCCACTAGGTTTGTAATGAGTTTGTAATGAGTTTGTAATGTAATGAGAATGAGTGTGTACGGTTTTAATTGTCGGAGGAAATTCTGATGCTATCGATTCATGCCATCAGGGGCGATCCTGAACACTATCCTTTTCGCTGCCTCCCTAACATAGATAGGGGAGAGTGAGGACACTTGATCCCTGGTGTGACTTGTTTCCTTAGCTATACCTCAAAACCGGAATGTCTAGAAAAAAGTGCCAAATGGAGCAGAATAAGTATGTCGGTAGTACATAAAATTTCAATAATTTTTGGATTTTGTTTGATTTTTGCCAAAGCTTAGGGTCCCCTGTGTAAAGGATCAGGTGTCCTTTAAAGAATGATCGAGTCTCCATTAACTTTAAAAACATCACTATAATTTCTGTTCCACGAAAACACGCCTAATTCATCTACGTAATCAATTATCGTATCATTCGCCCCGCATTTTCGTATTAATCGAAATTAATCGTAAATTGTGCAATGAGCAAATCAAAATCCCTTCAAGGCTGCGATAGGCTTGATCTGTAGCATCAGAACGTGAAAGGCTTTGAATGGCGAGAACCCGACAAGACTTGCTGGCGTTCGCGAAATCTCTATGGTACGGAATCCACCCTTTTTCATGTGTACTCAATGCTGATGACGTCAGCGGTCGCCATGTGACGTGCATGTTAAATATTCAATCGAGAACAAAACGGAAGGGCACGGCCATTCAGATTTTTGCACCGATCGATGCTCAGCAGAAGTGTGTTGGGCGATTCTTGAAGATCACTACATATAAGTGCTTTTTGTTTTACCTCAGCAATGGGTCTTTTTTTTTTGCCCTCGCCCCCCCTAGATACTTTTTAAGGTGGTGGCGTGTGAACTTTACAGATCACGAACTGCCAACGAACGACAAACCATTTCATTGCATATTGGGCTCTGGCTATGCCTATTCGGATTTCAGCCCATCACGGGTTATAGGTAGCGTTAACCCGCTTGACTTTACCTTTTCCTTGACTGAGAGCGAGCTAACCAAGCTGGACTTTTTTTCTCTGTTTCCCTTCGAAACATTTTGTTGCTATCCTCTGGTGGTAGGCTTCACGTGAAAAATTGGCCACTTTTTTGTAGCACCACACCGCACAGCCATAAGAGTCGTTAATCGGTAGGTGTTTACAGAATCAATGGGTAGAGCCCGGTAATTTATGGATTGATTCGGGCGTTTTGTAGTAATCCTGCTTTCATGAACTCAAGAGACCCGGAGATTGGATTTTGAGCCACAATAACAACAACAGCTGAATGGGTGCGTCTCTTGTATCTTGAATTAATTTTAGCCCGTTAAACTTGCACCAATAGTAGAGCAATATTGTTTTTGATTGAAAATAAAATGGAAACATAACCATTATTTTTGATTACATAACCTATCCCATAAATATTCAAAACTCTTATGGAACGATCAACTTTGTAGCAGATCACCTTCACGGGGTTTCGTCTGATCTATTTAGACGCACATCAGAATCGTTTTTACTCATTGGTATGACGTTCATGGCATTGCCCTTCCTCTGACGATTAAGGCGTTTCAGTTTTCTTCCGCTAAAATAAAGCAATTTTCGCACACACCATTATGACTGATTCGAGATTAGGAGTATCGAGTTACCGTTTGTCGGAACGTGTAGGGTAGGTACGTGTTACTAATTGTTGCAATTTTTCAAAAAAAAAATTACAGAACGCAAAAACGACATTCCCGACAGTTCTAACGGACGCTGGCTTAGAAAATGAATTTTAATAACACTACACTGGAGAAAATTTGAATTTTCGTGTTTTTCAATCCTTACAGTTTATTTTGGCTGTCACTTACCCTAGACTCTGATTGGGAATGCAGCAAATCTAGAACGGAAGGCCACCGACACCGAACGCAATAGTTTGAGCCGGCAATGACGCCCGCTCCCTGATTTTCTCCTTTCCTGTGGCAAATCTTATTCCGAGCCAGTTGCGTAATCTAAGTAGTCTGGTTACTCATGAACCGGAATAATTGTACGGGTACTCGAATGCGTGATTCTTTATTCAGGTGTCTGGTTACTCTATGGTATTATTTCCATACGAGGAATTCAATCCAAACCTGTTTATCTTCTAGCTTCTGAATTTTAGCTGGCGTACTCACTTATATTTTCGGGATAAAAAATATATTTTATTTTGGATTGAAGGCACAGATGATTTTTTTGTTTCGATTACAGTCGTTTTACCATCTCTATGGCATTCGAGACTTTATATCAATGTTGCAGTTGGAGGACAGTTATTGAAAAACTTATCCAGTTCAACTGTGTTCGATGTGTACTATTTGGCTCGAACTTACAGATATCGGCTCAGGAGGAAACTGACTTGCCAACTGAGTTCTACCATAAACACTTCACAGATAAATAGATGTACAAACTGAAAAGAGAAAAGTGGAAGTTCTTAAAAGTCCGATGAAAAAAGTTTAAAAGTCCTAACATCTCAAAGCCATCTAAAATGTAAGGAAATCCGTAAAAAGATGCCAGAAACTAAATAATTCGAAAAACAAAAAAACACACATTTGCCATGCCAAAAAGCCAAAAAGGTAGTAAAAGCTGGAAGGCCAAAATTATTGGTAAGCCAAAATGTCAGCGAATGAAGTAAAAAAATCAGAAATCCTGAAATCTAAACAATCAGAGAGTTACAAAGACAGATATTTACATGGTCTAAAAGACAGGGAGACAAAGTAAGGAAGTCAGAAAGTTAGAAAAAAACGTCCGAAAGTAATAAAGTCAATACATCAGAAAGTAAACAAGCAAAAAATCAGAAAATCTGAAAGTCAGGAAGCCAGAAATTCAGAAAGTCAGAAAGTAAGAAGGCAGAAAGTCAGAAAGTCAGAAAGTCAGAAAGTCAGAAAGTCAGAAAGTCAGAAAGTCAGAAAGTCAGAAAGTCAGAAAGTCAGAAAGCAAGAAAGTCAGAAAGTCAGAAAGTCAGAAAGTCAGAAAGTCAGAAAGTCAGAAAGTCAGAAAGTCAGAAAGTCAGAAAGTCAGAAAGTCAGAAAGTCAGAGTCAGAAAGTCAGAGAGTCAGTAAGTCGGAAAGTCAGAAAGTCAGAAAAACAGAAAGTCAGAAAGTCAGAAAGTCAGAAAGTCAGAAAGTCAGAAAGTCAGAAAGTTAGAAAGTCAGAAAGTCAGAAAGTCAGAAAGTCAGAAAGTCAGAAAGTCAGTAAGTCGGAAAGTCAGAAAGTCAGAAGGTCAGAAAGTCAGAAAGTCAGAAAAACAGAAAGTCAGAAAGTCAGAAAGTCAGAAAGTCAGAAAGTCAGAAAGTCAGAAAGTCAGAAAGTCAGAAAGTCAGAAAGTCAGAAAGTCAGAAAGTCAGAAAGTCAGAAAGTTAGAAAGTCAGGAAGTCAGATAACCAGGAAGTCAGAACATCAGGAGGTCAGAAAATCAGAAAGTCCGAAATTCAGAAATTAAGAAAGCTAGAAAGTCGGGAAGTCAGAAAATCAGAAAATCAGAAAGTCAGAAAGGGAAGTCAGGAAAGTCAGAAAGTATGAAAGTCAGAAAATAAGGAAGACAGAAAGTTAGAAAGTCAGATAGTCAGAAAGTCAGAAAGTCGGCAAGTCAGAAAGTCAGAAAGCCAGAAAATCAGAAAGTCAGATAGTCAGAAAGTCAGGAAGTCAGAAAGTCAGAAAGTCTGAAAGTCAGAAAGTTAGAAATCAGAAAGTTAGAAAGTCGGAAAGTGAGAGAGTCAGGAAGTCATAAAATCAGAATGTCCGAAATTCAGAAATTCAGAAAGTTAGAAAGTCGGGAAGTCAGAAAATCAGAAAATCTGAAAGTCAGAAAGTATGAAAGTCAGAAAATAAGGAAGACAGAAAGTTAGAAAGTCAGATAGTCAGAAAGTCAGAAAGTTGGCAAGTCAGAAAATCAAAAAGCCAGAAAATCAGAAAGTTAGATAGTCAGAAAGTCAGGAAGTCAGAAAGTCAGAAAGTCAGAAAGTCAGAAAGTCAGAAAGTCAGAAAGTCAGAAAGTCAGAATGTCAGAAAGTCAGAAAGTCAGAAAGTCAGAAAGTCAGAAAGTCAGAAAGTCAGAAAGTCAGAAAGTCAGAAAGTCAGAAAGTCAGAAAGTCAGAAAGTCAGAAAAACAGAAAGTCAGAAAGTCAGAAAGTCAGAAAGTCAGAAAGTCAGAAAGTCAGAAAGTCAGAAAGTTAGAAATCAGAAAGTCAGAAAGTGAGAAAGTCAGGAAGTCAGATAACCAGGAAGTCAGAACATCAGGAGGTCAGAAAATCAGAAAGTCCGAAATTCAGAAATTCAGAAAGCTAGAAAGTCGGGAAGTCAGAAAATCAGAAAATCAGAAAGTCAGAAAGGGAAGTCAGGAAAGTCAGAAAGTATGAAAGTCAGAAAATTAGGAAGACAGAAAGTTAGAAAGTCAGATAGTCAGAAAGTCAGAAAGTCGGCAAGTCAGAAAGTCAGAAAGCCAGAAAATCAGAAAGTCAGATAGTCAGAAAGTCAGGAAGTCAGAAAGTCAGAAAGTCTGAAAGTCAGAAAGTTAGAAATCAGGAAGTTAGAAAGTCGGAAAGTGAGAGAGTCAGGAAGTCATAAAATCAGAAAGTCCGAAATTAGGAAATTCAGAAAGTTAGAAAGTCGGGAAGTCAGAAAATCAGAAAATCTGAAAGTCAGAAAGTATGAAAGTCAGAAAATAAGGAAGACAGAAAGTTAGAAAGTCAGATAGTCAGAAAATCAGAAAGTTGGCAAGTCAGAAAGTCAAAAAGCCAGAAAATCAGAAAGTTAGATAGACAGAAAGTCAGGAAGTCAGAAAGTCAGAAAGTCAGAAAGTCAGAAAGTCAGAAAGTCAGAAAGTCAGAAAGTCAGAAAGTCAGAATGTCAGAAAGTCAGAAAGTCAGAAAGTCAGAAAGTCAGAAAGTCAGAAAGTCAGAAAGTCAGAAAGTCAGAAAGTCAGAAAGTCAGAAAGCCAGAAAGTCAGAAAGTCAGAAAATCAGAAAGTCAGAAAGTCAGAAAGTCAGAAAGTCAGAAAGTCAGAAAGTCAGAAAGTCAGAAAGTCAGAAAGTCAGAAAGTCAGAAAGTCAGAAAGTCAGAAAGTCAGAAAGTCAGAAAGTCAGAAAGTCAGATAGTCAGAAAGTCAGAAAGTCAGAAAGTCAGAAAGTCAGAAAGTCAGAAAGTCAGAAAGTCAAAAAGTCAGAAAGTCAGAAAGTCAGAAAGTCTGAAAGCCAGAAAGTCAGAAAGTCAGAAAGTCAGAAAGTCAGAAAGTCAGAAAGTCAGAAAGTCAGAAAGTCAGAAAGTCAGAAAGTCTGAAAGTCAGAAAGTCAGAAAGTCAGAAAGTCAGAAAGTCAGAAAGTCCGAAAGTCAGAAAGTCAGAAAGTCAGAAAGTCAGAAAATCGGAAAGTATGAAAGTAAAAAAGTCAGAGAGCCAGAAAGTTCAGAAACTCAGAAAGTCAGAAAGTCAATAAGACGAAGAGTCAGAAAGTCAGAAAGCCAGTAGATCAGAAAATCAGAAAGTCAGAAAGTTAGAAAGTCAGAAAGTCAGAATGTCAGAAAATCGGATATTCAGAAATTCAGAAAGTCAGAAAGTCAGAAAGTCAGAAAGTCAGAAAGTCAGAAAGTTAGAAAGTCAGAAAGTCAGAAAGTCAGAAAGTCAGAAAGTCAGTAAGTCGGAAAGTCAGAAAGTCAGAAAGTCAGAAAGTCAGAAAGTCAGAAAGTCTGAAAGTCAGAAAGTCAGAAAGTCAGAAAGTCAGAAAGTCAGAAAGTCAGAAAGTCAGAAAGTCAGAAAGTCAGAAAGTCAGAAAGTTAGAAATCAGAAAGTCAGAAAGTGAGAAAGTCAGGAAGTCAGATAACCAGGAAGTCAGAACATCAGGAGGTCAGAAAATCAGAAAGTCCGAAATTCAGAAATTAAGAAAGCTAGAAAGTCGGGAAGTCAGAAAATCAGAAAATCAGAAAGTCAGAAAGGGAAGTCAGGAAAGTCAGAAAGTATGAAAGTCAGAAAATAAGGAAGACAGAAAGTTAGAAAGTCAGATAGTCAGAAAGTCAGAAAGTCGGCAAGTCAGAAAGTCAGAAAGCCAGAAAATCAGAAAGTCAGATAGTCAGAAAGTCAGGAAGTCAGAAAGTCAGAAAGTCTGAAAGTCAGAAAGTTAGAAATCAGAAAGTTAGAAAGTCGGAAAGTGAGAGAGTCAGGAAGTCATAAAATCAGAAAGTCCGAAATTCAGAAATTCAGAAAGTTAGAAAGTCGGGAAGTCAGAAAATCAGAAAATCTGAAAGTCAGAAAGTATGAAAGTCAGAAAATAAGGAAGACAGAAAGTTAGAAAGTCAGATAGTCAGAAAGTCAGAAAGTCGGCAAGTCAGAAAGTCAGAAAGCCAGAAAATCAGAAAGTCAGAAAGTCAGAAAGTCAGAAAGTCAGAAAGTCAGAAAGTCAAGAAAGTCAGAAAGTCAGAAAGCCAGAAAGTCAGGAAGTCAGAAAATCAGAAAGTCAGAAAGTCAGAAAGTCAGAAAGTCAGAAAGTCAGATAGTCAGAAAGTCAGAAAGTCAGAAAGTCAGAAAGTCAGAAAGTCAGAAAGTCAGAAAGTCAGAAAGTCAGAATGTCAGAAAGTCAGAAAGTCAGAAAGTCAGAAAGTCAGAAAGTCAGAAAGTCAGAAAGTCAGAAAGTCAGAAAGTCAGAAAGTCAGAAAGTCAGAAAGCCAGAAAGTCAGAAAGTCAGAAAATCAGAAAGTCAGAAAGTCAGAAAGTCAGAAAGTCAGAAAGTCAGAAAGTCAGAAAGTCAGAAAGTCAGAAAGTCAGAAAGTCAGAAAGTCAGAAAGTCAGAACGTCAGAAAGTCAGAAAGTCAGATAGTCAGAAAGTCAGAAAGTCAGAAAGTCAGAAAGTCAGAAAGTCAAAAAGTCAGAAAGTCAGAAAGTCAGAAAGTCTGAAAGCCAGAAAGTCAGAAAGTCAGAAAGTCAGAAAGTCAGAAAGTCAGAAAGTCAGAAAGTCAGAAAGTCAGAAAGTCAGAAAGTCAGAAAGTCAGAAAGTCTGAAAGTCAGAAAGTCAGAAAGTCAGAAAGTCAGAAAATCAGAAAGTCAGAAAGTCAGAAAGTCAGAAAATCGGAAAGTATGAAAGTAAAAAAGTCAGAGAGCCAGAAAGTTCAGAAACTCAGAAAGTCAGAAAGTCAATAAGACGAAGAGTCAGAAAGTCAGAAAGCCAGTAGATCAGAAAATCAGAAAGTCAGAAAGTTAGAAAGTCAGAAAGTCAGAATGTCAGAAAATCGGATATTCAGAAATTCAGAAAGTCAGAAAGTCAGTAAGTCAGAAAGTCAGAAAATCAGAAAGTCAGAAAGTCAGAAAGTCAGAAAGTCAGAAAAACAGAAAGTCAGAAAGTCAGAAAGTCAGAAAGTCAGAAAGTCCGAAAGTCCGAAAGTCAGAAAGTCAGAAAGTCAGAAAGTCGGAAAGTATGAAAGTAAAAAAGTCAGAGAGCCAGAAAGTTCAGAAACTCAGAAAGTCAGAAAGTCAATAAGCCGGAGAGTCAGAAAGTCAGAAAGCCAGTAAATCAGAAAATCAGAAAGTCAGAAAGTCAGAAAGTCAGAAAGTCAGAAAATCAGAAAGTCAGAAAGTCAGATAGTCAGAAAATCAGAAAGTCAGAAAGTCAGAAAGTCAGAAAGTCAGAAAGTCAGAAAGTAAGAAAGTCAGAAAGTCAGAAAGTCAGAATGCTAGAAAGTCAGAAAGTCAGAAAGTCAGAAAGTCAGAAAGTCAGAAAGTCAGAAAGTCAGAAAGTCAGAAAGTCAGAAAGTCAGAAAGTCAGAAAGTCAGAAAGTCAGAAAGTCAGAAAGTCAGAAAGTCAGAAAGTCAGAAACTCAGAAAGTCAGAAAGTCAGAAAGTCAGAAAGTCATAAAGTCAGAAAGTCAGAAAGTCAGAAAGTCAGAAAGTCAGAAAGTCAGAAAGTCAGAAAGTCAGAAAATCAGAAAGTCAGAAAGTCAGAAAGTCAGAATGTCAGAATGTCAGAAAGTCAGAAAGTCAGAAAGTCAGAAAGCCAGAAAGTCAGAAAGTCAGAAAGTCAGAAAGAAAGTCAGAAAGTCAGAAAGTCAGAATGCCAGAAAGTCGGAAAGTCAGAAAGTCAGAAAGTCAGAAAGTCAGAATGTCAGAAAGTCAGAAAATCAGAAAGTCAAGAAAGTCAGAAAGTCAGAAAGTCAGAAAGTCAGAAAGTCAGAAAGTCAGAAAGTCAGAAAGTCAGAAAGTCAGAAAGTCAGAAAGTCAGAAAGTCAGAAAGTCAGAAAGTCAGAAAGTCAGAAAGTCAGAAAGTCAGAAAGTCAGAAAGTCAGAAAGTCAGAAAATCAGAAAGTCAAAAAGTCAGAAAGTCAGAAAGTCAGAAAGTCATGAAATCAGAAAGTCAGAAAGTCAGCAAGTCAGAAAGTCAGAAAGTCAGAAAGTCAGATAGTCAGAAATTCAGAAAATCAAAAAGTCAGAAAGTCAGAGAGTCAGAAAGCCAGAAAGTTAGAAAATCCGAACATTCGAAAATCCGAAAGTCAGAAAATCAACTGGTCTGAATTTAAACAAATCATGAAGTCAACAAGTCAATACATTAGAAAGTCAGAAAGTCAGAAAGTTAAAAAGTCATAATTTAAAACAAACTCAAAAATTCGGAAACTTAGAAGATTAGAAAGTTAGCAAACCAGTAATTCAGATAGACAGAAAGTTAAAAAATAAAAAAGCCAGATTGTAAGAATGTCGAAAAGTAGGAAAGTTTAAAAGTCAGATAGTGAGATAGTCGATAACCAGATAGTCAGAAAGTTAGAAAGTCAGAAAGTTAGAAAGTCAGAAAGTTTGAAAGTAAGAAAGTCAGAAAGCCAGAAAATCAGGTAGTTAATAGAAAGTCGGAAAGTCAGAAAGTCATAAAGTCAGAAAGTTATAAAGTCAGAAAGTCAGAAAATGAGAAACCTTCAGAACAAACATTCAGAATTCGGAATGTCAAAAATCATAGCGTCGGAAAGTCCAAAGTAGTTCAAAAACTCACAAAGTCTGACTGTTATAAATTTCGAATGTCAGTATATTAGGAAGCTAGAAAGTTTTAAATTGCAGAGATTCGAAAAGCAATAAAGGTAGACTATCAGGAGCTCGAAAAGTCAGTAAATCAAAATGCCTGAAAGTCAGAAATTTAAATGTCAAAAAGTTAGAGAGTAGGTTTAAAATGTTAAGTCAGAAAGATAGAAATTCAGGAAATTTGTAAGCCAGAAAACCAGATGAAACATTAAAAAAATATTGAAATTTTGAATGATAGAAATTCTCAAATAAAGTTAATAAGAAAACAGAATATATTAGAATATAAGAAACTCAAAACATCAAAAGTTATGGTAGATGAAAAGAGAGAGAGTCATAAAATTATCAATGCAAATAGTTAGAAAGTCAGAGAATTGGGAAGAAAAATGTCAAAATTTTAAAGTTTCAAAAATTGGAAAATAAGAAAATCGGAAAGGTTGCACAGAGAATAGGATTTCCATCAACACAAACGTAAATGTTTTATCCTGTGGTGAAGACAATTGATCCTACATGTAGAATCCAGTCAAAACTAGCTGTACTCCATACATATTCAACCCCCAAACAACATGTTCGTTCATTGCTGGAAAATCTATCCAAATCTCTAAATATCTTGTTCGACAAGCACCCAAACAGACGCTGATTTGTTATCAAACATCATAATTACACAAACAACGAGTTTGTCGTCGTTCCGGTAACATGTTCATCTCAAAACATCCTTCTGGAAATAGGGGAAGGAAAAACCGAACCCCCCTCCGAATCCATTATGGCTCATCATCATCATCATCCGCATTCAAATGCAAAAGTATTAATAAAACATAATTTATCGGCTGATTTTACGAGGTGCTTCGCGATGTTCCTATATCAATCCCTCACGCTTCGTATTTCCCCCCGAATAGGCGAAGTCATATATTTAAAATAAATGCGGTGACACGCGTGGTCGCATCATAAATTTATGGCTTGTTTTGGCCAACGGCCACTTTTCCGACAATATGCACTTCATTCACTTTGGCGCGCCCGACAACTGACCAACCAAGGCTCCTCGTCGCACAGTGGGGTTTTGTTCCTGAAATTATCTTTTTTTTTTTAATAAATCTCGAAAAAAATAATCTAGGAATCTTGAACTTAATCTTCTTTAGAGTGTTTTAGTTTCTCTGAAGAAATTACAAAATTGGTTAATTAATTGTCAAAATAGCAAACGGGAAAATTTGTTAAATATTTTGAAATTTTTGTTTGAACTTTCCGCAATTTCCTGCTGCTAGACCAACTGTGTCCAAAATGGCGCTCGCGATTTTATTTGAGGGTAACTCGCGGAACATTTTCCGACATTTGCGAGGGTCGGACCTGACACGTTGTTTGGCAGCAAAAGCTGCAGCCCCAATTCCAAATACCTACAACGAGAAGAGACAGGTACATGTGTCCATCATAATTAACCGAAATTTGCGCGCTCTGATGCTGATGCTGTCTGCTGCAAAAATGGACCAAACTTGTCGCCCGCAACTGAGGGAGGAAATTGCAGCAGCAAATTCTGTTGTTTTGTCCTCCGCCGAAATACTAAGCTGATGGCGGGTGAAGTGTGTTGTTTGTTCGTTTGTTTGGATAACAATTTTGTGAGTCAAATTCCGGATGTAGGTATTTTTAGGCCCACCGGAAGCATCGTTGCTAATACATTTGACAAGGCCTACACCGGACAACGACGCTGATGATGTCGGATGTTGACTGTAGCAGCAGCAGCCGGAGGACAACCAAAAGCACGTTCACATGACAAGGATAAATCAACGAACTTTTTGTGTGATTACATTTAAAAATTGATCTTTTTTCTTATACAGTATTTTTGACATTTTATTTTTAAAGTCTGACTTGAAAATCAGACTTCCTAACCTTCTAAATTTCAAACTATTTATCTTACTAATATGCTCAACCTGTGGCTCAAATTCTGATTTACTGACTTTCTGGTTTTCTAAGTTCCTTTTTTAAGATTGTCATCCTTTAGGATGATTCATCTCTCCCTCTGAACTTCACGGTCTCTGACTTTCTTGCTTTCTGACTTTTTGAGTTCGTTAATTTTTGATTATCTGTGTTTCTAAAAATATTACTTTGTGACTTCTGATTACATCTGATTCTGATGGCTATCTGATTTTCTAACTTAAAGACTACCTGTCTTTTTGGTTTTCTAATATAAGAGATAACTTGCTGATCTTCTGATGTTTTACTTCCTTCCTTTGCAAAACTTTTTTTTTCTGACTTTTCACTTGGTGTGATAAGTTAGTACAACTTCGCAACTCCAGAGAAGCCGTCTAGCCAAGTTATTGTTTCCAGCAAAATTTTCATTTCATGGCCCAAGTGTTTGGTTACAGTTACAATAATAAAAGTGCTAGTGAAGGTGTTGAGTACCTCTTACTGAAATAGAACTGCGAGGCGAGTTTGGAAAACCACAATTTAAAAAAATGCGAGTTGGAAGGACTGCAATTAAGTCAAAATAGATGGCGATTTTAAACGATCGCTATAGAAAGATAGAAATACCGAGTTTGGAAAACTGCAGAAAAAGTGAGGTATAGTGAGTAGGGAGGACCGTTATGAAAATTAATATAGCGATTTAAGAGGACCGCTATCAAATGACAAGAAAAGCGAGTTTGGAGGACTGCAAATAAAGAAGAGTTCATTTGAAAGAAAGCGAGAATCGCTCTGAAAATGGCTATGATGAGTTAGAAGGGCCGCATCTAGACGCAACATATGTAGAAAAAATAGCAAGTAAAAAAGAAAGAGTGAAATAAGAGAATCCCAATTTTTAGGCCTTTTGGCTGAATGAAGTGAATAATGTTTTCCAAAAAACTACCACTACACTCAGAGGAAATCTAATTATAAATTTCATAAGACACATCTTATGAACTGCTTTTTTGCTTCCAAAATAATTTTTCATAAAAGTCTTATGAAATTTTTCAATTTTCATACGAAGTTCTTATGGAAAATAGAAGAAGCGGCATTGTGAAAAATAATGAACACATTCATACCATCAGTCATTTTTTCATCGTCACACCAAGCACTAATCAGTTGGTTTTTTCAAAGTGGAACGTGATCTTGTTATTCTAATAGGTGAGTTTATTTTTTGTGAACGTTCAAATACTGCAACACATTTTTTTGTTTACTTTTCAGCAAGTTAACAGGCGAAAAGGATAACTTCAATGGATCAGGTGCGGCAGAATAACTGTTAGAACCAGGCTTTGAAGCAACAACCTCTCATTGAAGCAGGTGTTCATCTGAAGAATTCATTCGCTTCATAAGATAATCTTATAAATTTCATAGATTTTTCTTATGGCGCCACTTCATAAGAGGATCTTATGGTAAACATAATAGTATTTTTCTGAGTGTATATCAAAAAAATGAACTAACATCCTATTTACAATTTTGTGAAGAAATACAAAGTTGATTTCTGATCACTACGGAGTTGAAGAGTGTAGTTTTTATGTTCTTAAAACTGGAAACAACTCCAAAAATGTGTGTACCTTTGATCCATACGGACTGTACAATAAGCTCAATCAACAAGCGACTAACGACTAACAGCTAATAAAGATAAAATGCCTTTGAACCCCAAATTTCCCTATGTTTTGTAAATAATCTAGAAAAAGCTTATTTGGATTTGAAAACTGTGAACCAATGAGACCAATGTTGTATGGTTTTCGAGTGCGAGCCATCGGAGTTATGGCTTTTTACGCGCACCCACACACCTACAAACACACCCCTACACAAACACAAACACAAACACAAACACAAACACAAACACAAACACAAACACAAACACAAACACAAACACAAACACAAACACAAACACAAACACAAACACAAACACAAACACAAACACAAACACAAACACAAACACAAACACAAACACAAACACAAACACAAACACAAACACAAACACAAACACAAACACAAACACAAACACAAACACAAACACAAACACAAACACAAACACAAACACAAACACAAACACAAACACAAACACAAACACAAACACAAACACAAACACAAACACAAACACAAACACAAACACAAACACAAACACAAACACAAACACAAACACAAACACAAACACAAACACAAACACAAACACAAACACAAACACAAACACAAACACAAACACAAACACAAACACAAACACAAACACAAACACAAACACAAACACAAACACAAACACAAACACAAACACAAACACAAACACAAACACAAACACAAACACAAACACAAACACAAACACAAACACAAACACAAACACAAACACAAACACAAACACAAACACAAACACAAACACAAACACAAACACAAACACAAACACAAACACAAACACAAACACAAACACAAACACAAACACAAACACAAACACAAACACAAACACAAACACAAACACAAACACAAACACAAACACAAACACAAACACAAACACAAACACAAACACAAACACAAACACAAACACAAACACAAACACAAACACAAACACAAACACAAACACAAACACAAACACAAACACAAACACAAACACAAACACAAACACAAACACAAACACAAACACAAACACAAACACAAACACAAACACAAACACAAACACAAACACAAACACAAACACAAACACAAACACAAACACAAACACAAACACAAACACAAACACAAACACAAACACAAACACAAACACAAACACAAACACAAACACAAACACAAACACAAACACAAACACAAACACAAACACAAACACAAACACAAACACAAACACAAACACAAACACAAACACAAACACAAACACAAACACAAACACAAACACAAACACAAACACAAACACAAACACAAACACAAACACAAACACACACACTTTATTCTAAATTTGATCCTGAGTGAGAGCTTTTAAAAATTTTAAATCTGTTAAAACTGGAGCTGATTTGTACCTTTTAATCATTGTTTAATCCTAAATTTTCAAATTCAAATGTGCTCCTGGAAACTGGACCATAATTTTTTTAATAATATTGAAAATGGAATGGAATTCTATTTACAAGGCTGTCAAACCAAAAGTTAACAATTATTTTTCAACAATTTTTTTCTTAATTTTGAAATTTCCAATCATAAATCTGAAAATGAAATCATTTGTGTTTATTTATATTCGTACGATTTCAGCCAGACATGACCTTCGTTGATCTTCGATTGAATGATCATTATGATACAGCTTATATTTTCAAATATACAAATGTTATGCAAGCTAAAATTGGTTCAAAAATGATTACTAGACATTTTTGAAGTAAATATATTTTTATCCAATTTTACGTTGCCAGATGGATGTTTCTCTCGCCGAAAGATGCTTCCGATGATTTTGTTTTGAGTGATGATTTGAGTTTTTAGGACTACATCGCAGCTCCGTTATTTCTGCCTTTTGATTGTCCGTGCTTCAACATCATCATCTTTGTTTTTATCGCCCTCCTGGTGCCGCTTGGCCACCCGTTCTTTCAGCTCCTGCAATGATATAATTTCCAATTTGCATTTCAATAACTAATAATCAAAAATATAGACTTACCACCTCAACTGAAACCAACGCAATCGACCATAAATCTGGTTTTACCGAGTACGGATTCAGAGGGGAGCATTCCGGGTTTTCTGCCATAATTGGATTTGCATTGCACTTGCACTATCAATTTGACAGTTCGAAAAATTCATCTAGCTACTTGAGAATGAATGCAGTGGCAAAATTTTATCAAACCCCAACCCACTGCAATAGGAGGTGATGCATTGCTTTATGAACAAATTTAGCCTATTCGAATTAGAAAGCTAGTTTACTTTTTTGCGTCATTTGAACAAATATTAAAGTTTCGCAGATTGTGGCTCTTAGAGTCCGAAATTCTTGATAAAAATTTGACAGTTAAAAAATCAGAGAAAAATTTTTGTAATCTCATTTTCAGAGTGTTAATTTGGAATTCAGATTTGAAAATTTTGTTAAAAATATTGAATGTGAATGTCGAATCTGAAATCATATCGCGTTCAAAAATCCCAAATGTAAACATGGAAAAACAGAAAATTTGGATTTCACTTAGGGGTTTAACCCTAAAATGACTTGTTCTTATGGGCTATGGCGATGCTTGAAAGGACAAAAAAATGCAACTAGTAACCTACACACTTAATCTTTTCTCCTGTGGTCGGGACGATATCATCATGTATTTTCAACAGCTGAAGTTACCGGACGACCTCAGAACAGTGAAACAGTTAAGGGAATCAATTGTCAAATGCACCTGTAGGCTCCTACCGGATTTCTCCCGTGAGTTGCAGATAGTTTTTAGGTAGTCCTGTAGGCTCGGAATGGCTTCCGCTCGAACATGATATGGATTTCAGATATTTAAATTAATGAAACCTTAACTATATTTATTTTCTTTAATAATTCATTACTTTATTATAAGTTATTTTAAAACACTTTCATATATTCACAACATTTACACTGGATTTCACCTGAAACCAAAGAGATGAAATGTAAACTTTTTAATTAATTATATAACAATTTTTGAAAGCTAACTTGTTCAGCACAATGTGGTGGTGCTGATTCTAGCGATATTTTTCCTCGTTCGGTCTTTGGGCGGTTTACGATGTTTCAATTTCCCTTTTCTATAGACTAGCTTAAGACTCACATTCCTCGAAAAAAAAATTTAGTTGTGTATTAATCCAAAATGCACATCCACTTCCCGAAAGACTAACGCGTTTCTAAATTCGACTGCTGTTGTCCTCCAAACGGGACAAATCACTTCCAGAAAATGAGAACCCAAAATTCCATGGTCGGAAATCAAACTTGCCAGCTTAATTTGTTCACCAAGGAAGCACTGGAAACAGAGCCATATGAGCCGCATCCGTTTGGCCGAGCACGATGCGGCTTATTTGGGGGAAAAACAATGACGACGACTTGTGTCCGTCCGTTCCGCAACACAACAAGATTTATTAAACGTTACACAAAACAATTTTTCCCAGTCCGCTGACTCCTGGGAGGAAGATGATTTTGCTTCCCATTCTTGGATGATTATTTTCCCGGACGGTTCCATCTGGACGATGTTGTCCACCGATATGGCATTCTCTGTTGCTTCCAAAAAGCAAGCAATGCGAGAGGGCCATTTGCGGTGTTCCCAAAATGTGACCAAGAGAAAGATTTTCAGTCTAGCGGCCGGCCGGCCAGCGGTGTTAGGTTTTTGTAAACGATTTTCCGAAAGGACCTGCCCACCAAAAGACAGATGATGACGCCGGATGTTTCTTGTGTGTGTGAATTGGTTAGAGGTTTCTAAACACATATGGAAGTCCTCGGTTTGGTCAAATACAGAAGAGCGGGGGAGGAGACTTTAGAAGGACAACCGAGAAATCGTTCTGGTGAACCTCTAATCGTTTCGACGCCTCCATTAGTGCAGTGGATACTGAACGAAGTTTGAGGGCAACTTGTTCGTTCATCCTGAATGTAGGCTGAAGGCCTGAACCAAGTGCAAGGATCGTCGATATGCATGCATTCATCATTCCACCAGCAGCAACAGCAGCGAAGTGAAAATTTGTCTAACAAAAAGCAAGTCCGAGGTGTATTCTCTCTTGGCAAAGGAATAGATGTTGCTGCGAGAAGCATGGAAAAGGTTCTACCGAGCGGAAAAAATATTACGAAACCATGGAATGATGGCTTGGGTGATCTGAAGCAATTGCGCTTATTCTTGTATTTTTGTACGATTTTTTTCCCAAAATAATCCTAATCAATGAAACAGTTTACTGTCGAAAAGAAAAACTTAGGAAAGAAAAATCAAAACGAATTTACAGCAGTGCCGTTCGGCCCAACATTAGTACCGGCTACCTTCCAAGTTCACATGCATACGGCAAACGTTCCAGATTTGAAAGGCAGGAAATTAGCGGAAATAATGACAGAATGGGATGCTCTTTCGTTGTTTCCCGCGCCAAGAGCTGCTCTAAGAGCAGGAATGCATAGTTGCAGGCGTTTTTGTGGAACCACGACCAGCGAGAATAAGCCGTCCATTGTTGGTCCACCGATATGGACGGTCAACCCCAGTTGGCGGCGGTTCTTCTAAATTTCATCGATACGGATCTGTCCCAACCTCAACGATGATGACACTACTGATGATGAGTTTACAATGTGTTGATTAGAGAACAATTAACGTTCAAGTGGCAAGGCAGAACGGTTTGTTGGAAGATGCGAACGTTTGGCATCGATGGAATCTCAGCTGAAGGTTCCATTCACAACAAAATGGTTCTGTGAATTTTTGAAAAAAAAAATAGATTGATTGAAATTTTACTAACAATTGGAAGTTCAATGAAGAAAATTGAAACTACCAAAACTACATTGATAGTGACGAGTTGGGATTTTCAGATTTGATTATTGGTTTTACTCGAACCTGTGCTAAAAATTATCAGTTGGGTAACTGTAGGTGTTTTTTTTTTAATTTGAAATACATAGTTTTCAGCGGAAGACGGTGTACTTGAATTTTTTTAAGCAAGAAGCGATGCATTTGAAACATTCAATGATCGTGGAATATTTTTAATGTCCATTTTTCTACAACAATATTTGATATTTATCCATTGATAAGAAACTATTTGAAATGATTAAAAAAAACTTAGTATAAACTTATGTATTGCGTTTGAAACAAAATAATCAATTTTGTCCGGATAACTATTTGCCAAATTGGATTTCCTTTTGTAATTGGACAGCTTTCTTATTTAAATATGCACTCTTCGTCGAAAACAATTAGGTATCAATCCCAGAATAATCTTATGTTTGCAATTGCATTAGATCGCACATGTTAAATGTCTTTTCGAAATACCATCAATTGGGGCATCACTTTTCAACTTCAATCACGTCTAAAAACTCGATGTCTGGAGATAATCATACCGCTTGTACATCAATAGTTTTAAGGTTGAGAGTACATTTAATTGACGTAGTTAATGGTTACCAGTTATTATTAAATTCACAAAAACATGCGATTTCTATCCTAAATACAAAGAAGAAGGGGTAAGTTGCAACAAACTTTGTTTTTAATAAAAAAGCATAAGAAAACGTTTGAAAATTTAAAGTTGTTGATATATTTGTGATGTCATGACGCATAAAGCACCAATTGCAGTAATTTTTGGTTTTGTTCAAACTGAATTTTACATTTTTATTGTCAAAATGATGAAACGCGTGAAGCAAATCAATATAGAACGAGTTTTAAAAGGTGAATCTTTGATTTTCATTTCGATGCATTTTAGCCCAGACTGGTAACTGAATTATAAAAATATTTACATAAAATTGGTGATTGTCCGAAAAATATTTTTACACCAACAGTGTTGGTATAGGATAAATAAAGCAAAACAAAGTGTGTAGGTGATATTAAAGAGACTATAGTTAACAAAGAGGCGCCATCTGATCCCTTAAAAAATGAGCTAGCAACCCTGCTGTAGGATTCGTAGGGCTGCCTTCAAGATTGGTTGGTTCTGCTCGATTGGATTGACACTGACAGAAAATCAAAAATTCCAATCGTGATACTTCTTTTCTTTTTTTACTATTAGGATATATTGACAGTTCTACACGAACAACACCTTAGAAGGAGGCCTCAGTCCTAACCTCAAACCATGGGAGAACATAATCGATTTTTGAGAAGGGCGCACGAAAAATGCGATTTTCCGGTACTAATATTGACAAATTCGCCCTGTGCAAAAGCGATACACAGATGTTCGTGTTTTGATTTTTTTGGGTGTTCAGGGAGGCCAAGTGTATTGATATTTGGAAAATGATTCGATTTTTTTAATTGCATTGTTATTGAAACACCTTTTTATGGGTACTGAGAATTTGCAACTTTCTCGTATATTTCTATTCAAATGTGAAATTAAATGCATCATTTATCTGAACGAAACAACAACTGTCTGTATTGCAAAATTAACCGATTTAGCGAATTATGTGGATATGTTTTAAACAATCAGAGCATGTAGGCGATAATTTTCAAAACCAACATAGAAGGGGGTTTCATTAATTTACTTCTTTTGTAACAGTGAATGATTTTGCATCCGAAGTTAGAAACACCTCTTTTTTGATATACATCTCATGTACTGCTTCATGAAAATATATTTCAGAATTCCCTTGAAATTCATTAGGAAAAACAACTATTCAGGGACTCCCCGTAATGAATTCAAACGTTAAGCTGTTGATAGTTCAAAAATTTAATCTATTCAGAAACTTAATTAGTTTAAAACAAGCAAATATTGATTATAGTAACGCACCTAGCAGGCCGTCAGCAAATCGAAATTTGAGGTTGTGGCTGAGGCCAATTTTTCGCCAATACTATCGTCCGTATATACCCTTATAGGCTCGTTAGGTGATATCTAAGTCAATTCGTCATACTGGGTAAAGTTTTTTGCGACACCGAAAAATGTAAAAAATTGTAAAAATAACTTTATTACAGAATCCAAAATAATCCAGTGAAAGTTTTTTCCCATCGTAGCAATCGATGAGACGAATAACAACAAACACATCAGAGATAAACAATTAGTAATGAAACCATAGAGATGATTTTAATATAAATTATAGAGCCTACTGTAAAGAGGTATCGTTTCGTTTGTTCATGAATTATTGGAACAGATATCGTGTTGTTAAAATTAAAAAGGGCGAAACTAGCAGTTATCTCGAAACGAGAAAACCACGTTTGAAGTTTCGGAAAATCAAATCAAATTTATTTGAAAAAATGACAGATGCACCAAATATTTAGTGGTACACGCAGAGAAAACTTGGATTTTGAAACAAAACAAAACTGACTTTGATTCAAAAAATTCATTTTTTTCGATTCAATCTCCTGTTTTCTTTGGATCAATGACTTATGGTTTTGTTTCAAATAATTACTTTTTGAAAGAAAGAATTAATTTTTTGAATCGAATAATTTTGGACTTTGATTTTAAACAAATTCTTTGATTCAAAAGACATTTGTTCAATTGCATATTTATTTGGAAACAAAGTAAGTTTTCTTTTAACCAAAGAAAAATGTATTCAATGCAAAGGAATAATTTCTTAAAATAAAAACTTCAAACTTAGAAGGTTTTTTGCATTGAGCAAGAAGAATTTAAAACGAAAAATCGGTTTGGCTGGTCGTGTGAAAATGTGGATCAGAGTTAGCTTAGTTAGGAGGATTCAGGATAAAGTATGGTAAGTTTATGCTAATTAAAGAATGAATATTGAAGATTTTCAATAAGTGCTTGAAATTTTACAGGACCACGGTCGATAGATGGTTTTCCAAGTCCCTGGATACCTCAACCGAGGTGACACCGCTCCAATCCAGCGATCAGGTCCACGAAAATTTAATCCGGATGATTCGATTAAAGTGAACCAGTGTGTGACCCAGTGTTTCATTCATTTGTGAATGAAAATAAATTTTAAATTTAAAATCCTTTCTTTTTATTATTTCAAATTCGTAATAGGAATTTCAAAACAACAGAAAATAATTCTTCCAATTGGAATATATAGAAAATGGTTCAATGAATAAATGCTTTTAAATCTAAATTAAATTAGCTTGTGGCAAAAGAAAGCAACTTTGAATCAAAAGAATCTGTTTTTTGTATCAAAGTATCAATCTTTTAAATCAAAGATTTTTCAAAAGAAAAATTCTTTGAAACTAACGAAAATGCATTTGAAACAAAGAAATTTTTATTTATCCCAAAATCAAAGGAAATTTTCCTTTGTTTTCGCGGCACTTTCCTTTGAAATAAAAAATCTTTTCGCTGCGTGTACCTATTCTGCTAATGACCGAATACCGAATATTTACCATTTCATCTATTCGGTGAAACCAATATTTGGTCGAAGATTCTATCGAATTTTAAGGGAAAAATCAAAAGTGATTATATTAATTTCCTTCTATTTCTTCCATCTAAATTCATCCATGTTTTTGAGTAGATTATTTTCAACCAGATGTTTAATGCATAAGATCTTCTTCAAGTATAGGTCTCTCGTCTATCCAAAATTTCAAGAGTTCTCATAAATTTCAGCACGCTCCATTGAAAGATCGGGTAATTTTCAAGATCACATGTCGCTTTTGGGGTGTTTATCAGAAGAGAATGAATTCCACTGAAACCTGGGACAAAACATGTCGAAACAGGTGTCAAGCAGTCGTCAGTGAATGTCGCCGTCGTTGATGTTGACGAAAACTCTGGTTTGGGGATTCTGCGACAACACTCAAAATAGTTGTTAAGAGAAACGATGATCCCTAAACCTTAAGCTACCGTACTTTCTGGCCAATTTTATTAAAAAAAAGGAAAAAAAACCGTGACATCATTCAAAAACAAATAAAAGAAAAGTGATATAAAATTACTTGAAATTTAAATTTTTCATCGAATTACATCAGCAGCGCTCAAATCGTATCAAAGGATTAAACCAAAATTGATGCTCAATTTTAAATTAGGCTGAAACAAATATCAATTTCTTCATTTGTCAGATTCTGTGAAATGTTCTCTATCTAAGAACATGAAATTTATTCTACGCAGCAACTTTTCCATAACTAGGAGGGAATTTGATAAAGCAACAAAAACTTTAACAGAACAGTAAATATGTCGAATACTTATGTCCATCCGTGTACATCCAGAATAACCGTTAACTCGATTTGTTTACATTTGGCAGTTCCGCCCTTATGAAATATTACAAATGAAATAGATTTGGAACAAAAGTCACAGTGTTGCTTGCATCTGACAGATCTGACCGCAGGGTTGCTATTTTGCTATACATATCAAGGTTCTTAGATACACTAGGTTCTCCGACTTTCACAGTAAGTAGGCGAGGAGTGAGCGGGGCTCTCAATGAGTTTGTTTATTTTTTGCTCAGCTTTTCTGTGGTTTGTTGGTAAACAAACTTCATGAGTTCCGTATAGTTGCATAGCCTACATAGCCAAAATGGCTGAATCGGGAATTCGTTATTCGGGAACACCTCCTGAATATATACGCACCTTGATACATATATGTTTTTTTTCTTAGAGCAAGTTCACTGGTGTTGGGAAAAAGTGGTAGAAATTTTGGCATTTTGAAAATTTCACCATGCAAAAATGTTTTCAAGATCTTGGGGCGTTGTATTTTTTTACAACACTGTTTCTATTTCAGCCGTATGTGATAGAAATATTGCTATTTTTGCATCACAGCATGCAAAAATACAACACGTGTTGTAAAAAAACTAGCAGTCCACAGATCTTGAAAATGTTTTTGCATAGAAACATTTTCAAAATGTGCCGTAAGTGTCAAACTTTCTACCACTTTTTCCCAACACCAGTGAACTTGCTCTTAAGGATCAGATGGCGCAGCTTCATTATTAATAAGACAATATATACTGCATAAAGTTATTCCTAGTTCTAGCTCTTTCAAAACCAGTTATTTTTATTTCCTCTGAAAACTCAAGAAAATTTTGTTGTAAATCTCATTTCTATAATTTGGCCCGTCTATTGAAAACGTTGGGCAACCATGCTCTAGAACTAATTTCTCGTAGCAATGTAAAATTATTCTCCTAGCAATATTAATTTCTCGTAGCAAATGTAAAACGTTTCCATACTCATAGTATGAAGATGAAATTAAAAAAATCTAACAATTGAGTAGACTTTTTGCTTCCATACGACGACGAGTGTTTAGAAAATATTGTGCTTTTCAGTTTTTTTACCCAAGCTAAACATGTTATCCGGTAACATAAAATCATTATCAGCATGACCGTTTTTTTTTTGCTCTCTCACTTCAACGGGGCCCGTTTTTTTTTGCCCTCCCTTGTTTTGCATCCAAAGTTGCACACCATTTGGCCGTGTGGCTCTGCTGCTGCCGTTGCCGGTATTTGATATATGGCACATCAAATGTCGCCTAATGGTTTGAGGGGCCAGATCCGTTTGCCTGCCTACCGATGTCGTACGCCGATGGATGGTGTCGATGATTCCATTTAGTTAGGCTCCGACTCCACTCACTTCTCTCCGGTCGAACATTATTGGAGCGCCTCGCGGCTGTTAACATCCTGATAATTAAAATATATTCAAATGGCACACTCTTCTAGACCCGATTCTATACCCCGGATTCGAAGAGATGATGGATGCTGGAGCAGTGTATTGCTGATGGGGCTCGACGAGAGCTGCTGCCAACTCCCACGCATTCGGGCAACTAGAACGACTAGAAGTCGGTATTCTCCTGGCTGGCTAATGTCAAACCTGATGCTCGCTGGGGTATCGCACGGCATTCGAAACGTTCATCGGTTTATTTAATGCCTGACGGCGTGAATAATTGCTTTGTTAGAAAGGCCGTTTCGCGTTGTTTTCAAATGCCAGTTTCGAGCGATCGATTGCAGCTTGGAATTAGATAGGTACCATATGTGTAGAAACCTTCAGAGTAATCAGTTGTACCTGTACCTGAAATCAATCAAAGTTCATTCAGAACTTCTGGGTTCGATAAAGTTCGGAGGTTAGATGATGGGCCGGCAAGCTTCGATCTCCGGGAGGCTATTAATGAAATAATAAAAAATGTTTAAGGATATTTGATTGAAGTGCTGATGAGGATGAGTCTGATGAAGCCCATAACACCCATTGAAGAAGTTGCAAAAATCCAATGAATATTTAGCAAATCTCTGTGTCGAAAATGCGCTTAACCCTTCGTTTCATAAAGTAACAAATTTGCAACAGTTAATGTATGGAATAAGCGAAAATTCGTATTTTATTGAGATTTTTTTTTCTCGATGTACACATCATTTCCAACTATTCAAAATGATTTTAAACGAAAAATAAAAAAAAAACATGAAACTGTATCAAAGATTATATGACTGGAAAAGCACTACAGGCATAAAGACTCGAAGACTGGGATTTTCATTCTACTGGATAATTCATTCAAAAAAATATATAGTAAGAAACGAACTCACTACAACATTCTCATCTTTGCTTGCCAGCCCGATATCTTACCCAGTGCACCATCTGAGTCGGTTGGTAAACGATGGTTTATTGTCATAGTCGTTCTGCCACTGCGGATTACCAAAAAACCGCACAGGGTTGGCACAGGGTTGGATGAGAAGGGGATGGGAAACTAGAAACTGTTTTCTTTTGCCGGCCGGTTTACTCCTACACACGCAGCTCATCTTGGCTGGTGGTTTTTTTGCCGTCGGTTGGAAACAAATAATTTTTTTCTAATGGCGGTTTACATACACACAGCGCCCGGTACATCATTCGACAATAACCTTACTGGTTGATTGTTTCCATACTGCATTGTCTTGTAATAGGATATGGGATATGTTTTATTTGGTTTCTTTCAAACATATGTAATGCGGTTGCGCTGGGAAGACAATGCCAGTTATTAAAGAGCTTGTTAATGCCGGGTCCAGGCGCGGTCCTATGGGGGGGGGGTGATCGGGGTGATCACCCCCCCCCCCCCCCAAGCGGCAAAAATCCGTTGCAAAATACCCGCAAAAGCTTGAATTTCTATAAAAAGTTGGAACTTTTCTCAGTAGATGTGCTTTTTAATTTTCAAAATTTTCCACTCCGTGGGGGTGTTTATTCAACAAAAAAGTTAATTCATCACTTAAAAGGCTCAATATTGAAAAAAAGTCGGTCTACCAAACTCAAGCAGCTGTAACTTAGGATTCCCTGGACTGAATTCTACAAAATAACTTTTGTTGATAAGTTACTCAACAAAAGTGTGTTGTTGAGTGTTGATTTGGAATTTGCTATTAATAAAATGTAAGGACAACTTTTTTTTAAATTGTCACTAATTTCCCTCATTTGCCTCAATTAACACGAGCAAATCGCAACAAATTTTAGCATTTGCTTCAAATTCAGAGCTTCTGAATTCTTGATTTTGTTTTGAATTTTAATGAAATGAAAAATTTGGAAAAGTCATATAGGGGGGTGATAATGGTTATAACACTGAAATACTTGAAATATTTGTTTTGCTTTCATCATACATTTATTGCCTTCAATTGCAAAATAAAAAATCAGGTTCTGAATCACAGTAAAGATTCTCTTTCGCCAGAATTTTTCACCTTCAATTAATCCACCATTCAAATATGAATTATAAACTTAAAATTAATAACCTATATTATGAAATTCAAAAACAAAAATTTAAATTTTAGATCTGATTTTATTTAATTCTGTTTAAAATGTATCATATCAAACATTAATATTATGGATGACTGTGAAAAAAATACAAGTACTGCCAAACAGAAATCGAATATAAAATATTCATAGTAAGAGTTTAAATTTAAAAAAATGCTCTCAAGAGATTTCAGCAACAATAAATCGAAGAAAGAGATTACGTTTTATGACTTTTGCGTTTCCTATGAGTTTTTAGTGCCAAGAAGGAATAAAAAAGTATTTCTATCAGCTGTTTATCAAAAAAAAAAAATAGAAAAAAAATCTATTAAGTTAATGATCATAAAGACTGCTAGTAATTAACCATGAGAAAAAATGGTAGAAGTAAGTATCTTTCCCCATTTTGTAAAATACGAAGATTATCTAGACGAAATCTGTATTGTTTTTTCCAGGGATTTGTTACTTTTTAGCATTCTTCCCTCTGACCTGCATCGTTGAATGAATGAAGGATTATGAAAAGATTTAACATATTTTTCGTTGTTCAGGTTAGTTATTTCATCAATTATCATTGATCGTTTTCACTCCGAACTGCTAAGTTTTAAAATTACTCAATGCCAGAAAATAAGAAGGGAAAAAAACAGACAAAAAATCGAGTTTGAGACGCAAAAAGCTTCCAAAATCAGTTTGCCACGGTTTTAATTTTTCCCTTGTGAATTAAAACTATCCCCTTATCATTCCACTATTTTCTCGCCAACAAAGCATTCTATCATGCAAAACAGTCAGAAGATTTTTTTAGTGATTTTTAACCAACACTCCTGGATTTCTAGATCTACAAAAATTATGTCACCGATACTGCTTTCAGCTCATCTACACAGTAATATTGAAATTTTAATTTAAAATTTAGCTTAAGGTTTGATATTCTTAATCTAAAAGCTTGGCTATTTCAATTGCAAATGATTGAGACTGTTCACTAAAGAAGAGTATTTACATTCAAAATTAACCCTTCATTTCATTATTTTCTTTATAATTCAAAATTATTTAAAAAATTGGTATTTATGTGAAGGTGAACAAGGATTAATCACCTTTGTAATTTATTTGTTGTAATACAATTAAAATTGAAAATTTTGAATGAAAACTTTAAATTCAAGAGCAAATCAAATAAAATTCGGTTCCAGAATTTAGAAACTGATTTTGATAATCGTTTTTTTCTACTTAATTTATATTTATAGTGTTGATTTCATATATTGTGTTTCCAAATTTGAAAATTATAATACTAAATTTACAAATCACGATTCAGTAAAATACCCCAATGAAGAATTCAATGCCCAGTAGTTATGTTTATTAATTTGTTTATCGGGCTTATCGGTGAAAAGTAAAATACTTCCAATAAATATTTATATTGACTAATTTTTGAAAATTGGAAAATCACCCCCCCCCCCCCCCCCAAGAGCCGACTCTAGGACCGCCCCTGGCCGGGTCGGCATAGAATCTTTTACCGATGATTCCACCTTCAAGGAAGGTCTTTAATGGAGAAGAGTCTGATTTGTGGGTGTATATATAAAAATTGATTTCTGTCTTTCTGTCTGTTCCCTATAGAGTCTATAGTATAGACTCGGAAACTACTGAACCGATTTGCGTGAAACATTGCAGGTGGAGGTATTGAAGGCCGGGGAAGGTTCCTATTGTGGTTTGAGACACCTCCCACTCACAGGAAGGATCGAGCACTTATCAATTAAAAGAGACGATCTTTTATAAAAGAGGTTGATTGAGTACGAATTGTTTTGGACCCTTCCTTTTTTCGGGGCGGAGTAGGAGAGCAAACAAGTTTTTTTCATAATTTATTTGGCATAACTCGAAAACTCATCCGTTCGCCTCGAAAACAGATCAGGAAACGAACCAAATTCGGACCAATTCAGTGCCCTGGTGACACAACTTTCCTGACGAGGATAAGTTTTTGCGAATGAGCTATCGAAACAACCGGGTCATTTCCAGACCAAAATTGGACAGTTTTCATTCAAAATCGGAAAAAAATGGTTGATGAAACCGGGTTGAGAAGGACACCCTACATGAAACAGCATTTTAGCCGGAATCGTCGAAAAAAACCCTCCGACGAAGATACTTTTTGGATGATTATAAAAATATTTTGGTTTAAGCACAGTTTAATATAATTTATATTAACTAAACTCACCTTGAAAGGTTATACCGGAATTATAAACAAATTTTTGAGCAGTGACAACTGAAAAAATTATGATTGCACAATTAATCAAGATTGAATAGTCTGCCAGAAATCGGTCTGAAATTGGTTTCGTTCAACCAGTGAAATCAGACGGACGGTTTGTGTTTGTGTCATTTCGACACTGTTTATAGCGGGGAATTGGTCCAGAAAAACGGAAAAAATTCGAACAAAAATCTCAAGGCTTTCAATTGACAAACTTGACTTTTGACAGTGATCGGTCCATTTGCGAGACTCGCTCCGATCCGGGATACTCTGAGATAGTCCCGGTTTCAGGACCTCAAAATTGATTCGTAATTCAGTGCGTACACCAGAGAGAGTTTACCTGTAGAACAGGCTCTTGTGGACGAATTTCACGCAGCGGATTTGCGGGAATCGTTCAAAGATCATTCATTTCGCTTTACAGGAAGTCGTCTAAATAAACATAAAGCTTGGATATTTGCCGAACATTCAACTGGATACACTTTACCCAATACTGAAGGAGACTTTTGGCAAATATCGTTTCACCCTACGCATTTTTCGTTCTTCCAACTGCTAACAGCTTGTTTTGAACTTGGTAAACCTTCTGGTTGGGTAAGGCCTTCAAACTTTTCTACTAGTGAAGCTTCGGGAAAAAGACAAGACTTTCTGCGCAGTTGCTCTCATGAGTTATAAAGTATTTCACTGTGCGAAATACTCCCGGATAGGACGACCTTCAGATGCCGCGCCGGTAAAATCGCCTATGACCACAAGTCGCTAAAAGACAGTTCATAACACCAGTCGTCGCGAGTAAAGGTCTGGTCTTCAACCATCAAGAGCAGAGGTCATAATTAAGTGTGGGTATACTTGAAGTAAATATGCTAACGATACTGTCGTGGAGTCGTAGGAGCAGATAAAGGGCTCCAAGGGGACTACAGGGCGTTCTCATGGACCCAGATTAGCACAATTCATAAAAAAAAATTACAACGAATCAATGTAAATTCAATCAAAAAAACTCTCCAAACAAAACAAAAAGAGTTGCACGCTTGAACGTCATTCTTACACAGCAATTTTTTTTTTGCCGGAAACCAGCAAAATTTTGCTTGATTTTGTCCCGCTGAATTTCAAGCGAAATTTCCAGCAATTTAAATTTCTGAAAAAAACAACAAAAATCAATGCTGGTTTCCAGCAATTCAAATTGCTGAAATCGGCAATTCAGATTGATGGAAACCAGCTATTTCTTTAAAAAAACCGGCTGTATTTGTTACCATATACATATTTCAAATATTCATATATTTCAATTTAAAATTAAATATTGAAGACTGGCTGTGCCGATTGTTTGTATCCAGCAAAATTTTAGAATGCTGGACAAATTTATTTGCTGGAAATCGAGGCAAAAGTTCACTGTGTAAAATTTTGTTTACTTTTCCTGATTTTAGCTCATTTTATTTACTCTAAACTAGCAGCTTGTTTTCGCGCTTTGTGAAACCTCAAAAAATTGATCAAGTCAACCAGGGGTAACTTTATGGGACCATTTTAGCCAACCAGTTCAAGCAGCTAACACACATTCGTATACCTCGAAACAGAAAAAGATGGCGCTACTGGGGCAGCCCCGATCGTAATTATGGATTAATTATTTTATTACACGGTTTCGAACAAAAAGCCAGCTATTACTGAATTATGCTATAGGGCTAAAATTGGTTGTTCGCGGTTGTCATGATCTGCTTGTACTGCTTCGATCCCTTCAGGCCTCCACGGGGGCTCACCAAGCTATCAACATCCAGCATCCAACTAGCATCTCATATATAAATGAATAACCCCCCGAGGGAAGGGAGATGTGAGGGTTCCATCGAGGGACAAAAACGGTTGCAAATTGCATGTTTTTAGAACCAAATAGCAAAACCTCAACCGCAGCTGTTGAGTGAACGAACGAATCTGCAACCTTTTGTTTTGATTAGCACTTTTAGGTTAGGTTTGAGAGAGGTTCGCTTAACGGTTGAGGTAAAGAGGGATCGTTGTTTTTTTTTTGCGTTCCGGTTTTGTTTGGTCTCGTTAGGTCGATAATGAATTGAAATCGATTGACCACACCGATTATGATAATGCAGGCAGGAGGGGCTCTCTCGCGGAAATGTCACATGTAGACAATTATATTGAATTCATTAGCCGCTTGAAGGGTTTCGCGTGTTTTATGGCGATGAGCGCTTTTGGATCGAAAACCTGCCCGAAGATGAATCTTCAACAAACAAACAAAAAACAGACCACTTCCTCATGACAACCCATAATCGGCATGGCAGACGCAGAACTATAGAAATATATTTAATCAATTTTTTTCATCTCAACCATGATAAAGGTAGATTTTTTTCCGAATTTTACAGTTTGATACATATAAATAGGAGAGAGAAAAAACTCGTTCAAAGATCAAACTCGTTATGACGATATCTCGTTCAATTCGTTCAACCTGGCAGATGTTCGCCATTAATCATGTTAGATTTTTTGTTCCTTTATCTGAAGAAACGTCTCCAGCCATCATCAAATCCGGTTGAAGATGGACGACTACGACGACGCTAATCTGGTTGGGGCTGATGATTTGAGGTTGAAAATTTTGGATGCGCTTAATAACTTTTGCCAAACACATCCTTGTGTTTGAGATGAAAAACGACAAAGGTATCGTAAAAGATTTAATTAGATGTCAAATCGAAAGCTTGATGAGACTCAAGCTGATTTGGTCCTTGGAATTTCATCTGATTGAAATAACCAGTTAGAAGCTGAATCTGAATCTGAAATCTGAATCTGAAATCTGAATCTGAAATCTGAATCTGAAATCTGAATCTGAAATCTGAATCTGAAATCTGAATCTGAAATCTGAATCTGAAATCTGAAATCTGAATCTGAAATCTGAATCTGAAATCTGAATCTGAAATCTGAATCTGAAATCTGAATCTGAAATCTGAATCTGAAATCTGAATCTGAAATCTGAATCTGAAATCTGAATCTGAAATCTGAATCTGAAATCTGAATCTGAAATCTGAATCTGAAATCTGAATCTGAAATCTGAATCTGAAATCTGAATCTGAAATCTGAAATCTGAAATCTAAATCTGAAATCTGAATCTGAAATCTGAATCTGAAATCTGAATCTGAATCTGAAACCTGAATGTGAAATCTGAATCCGAAATCTGAATCTGAAATCTGAATCTGAAATCTGAATCTGAAATCTGAATCTGAAATCTGAATCTGAAATCTGAATCTGAAATCTGAATCTGAAATCTGAATCTGAAATCTGAATCTGAAATCTGAATCTGAAATCTGAATCTGAAATCTGAATCTGAAATCTGAATCTGAAATCTGAATCTGAAATCTGAATCTGAAATCTGAATCTGAAATCTGAATCTGAAATCTGAATCTGAAATCTGAATCTGAAATCTGAATCTGAAATCTGAATCTGAAATCTGAATCTGAAATCTGAATCTGAAATCTGAATCTGAAATCTGAATCTGAAATCTGAATCTGAAATCTGAATCTGAAATCTGAATCTGAAATCTGAATCTGAAATCTGAATCTGAAATCTGAATCTGAAATCTGAATCTGAAATCTGAATCTGAAATCTGAATCTGAAATCTGAATCTGAAATCTGAATCTGAAATCTGAATCTGAAATCTGAATCTGAAATCTGAATCTGAAATCTGAATCTGAAATCTGAATCTGAAATCTGAATCTGAAATCTGAATCTGAAATCTGAATCTGAAATCTGAATCTGAAATCTGAATCTGAAATCTAAATCTGAAATCTGAATCTGAAATCTGAATCTGAAATCTGAATCTGAAATCTGAATCTGAAATCTGAATCTGAATCTGAAATCTGAATCTAAAATCTGAATCTGAAATCTGAATCTGAAATCTGAATCTGAAATCTGAATCTGAAATCTGAATCTGAAATCTGAATCTGAAATCTGAATCTGAAATCTGAATCTGAAATCTGAATCTGAAATCTGAATCTGAAATCTGAATCTGAAATCTGAATCTGAAATCTGAATCTGAAATCTGAATCTGAAATCTGAATCTGAAATCTGAATCTGAAATCTAAATCTGAAATCTGAATCTGAAATCTGAATCTGAAATCTGAATCTGAAATCTGAATCTGAAATCTGAATCTGAAATCTGAATCTGAAATCTGAATCCTGAATCTGAAATCTGAATCTGAAATCTGAATCTGAAATCTGAATCTGAAATCTGAATCTGAAATCTGAATCTGAAATCTGAATCTGAAATCTGAATCTGAAATCTGAATCTGAAATCTGAATCTGAAATCTGAATCTGAAATCTGAATCTGAAATCTGAATCTGAAATCTGAATCTGAAATCTGAATCTGAAATCTGAATCTGAAATCTGAATCTGAAATCTGAATCTGAAATCTGAATCTGAAATCTGAATCTGAAATCTGAATCTGAAATCTGAATCTGAAATCTGAATCTGAAATCTGAAATCTGAAATCTGAATCTGAAATCTGAATCTGAAATCTGAATCTGAAATCTGATTCTGAATCTGAAACCTGAATCTGAAACCTGAATGTGAAATCTGAATCTGAAATCTGAATCTGAAATCTGAATCTGAAATCTGAATCTGAAATCTGAATCTGAAATCTGAATCTGAAATCTGAATCTGAAATCTGAATCTGAAATCTGAATCTGAAATCTGAATCTGAAATCTGAATCTGAAATCTGAATCTGAAATCTGAATCTGAAATCTGAATCTGAAATCTGAATCTGAAATCTGAATCTGAAATCTGAATCTGAAATCTGAATCTGAAATCTGAATCTGAAATCTGAATCTGAAATCTGAATCTGAAATCTGAATCTGAAATCTGAATCTGAAATCTGAATCTGAAATCTGAATCTGAAATCTGAATCTGAAATCTGAATCTGAAATCTGAATCTGAAATCTGAATCTGAAATCTGAATCTGAAATCTGAATCTGAAATCTGAATCTGAAATCTGAATCTGAAATCTGAATCTGAAATCTGAATCTGAAATCTGAATCTGAAATCTGAATCTGAAATCTGAATCTGAAATCTGAATCTGAAATCTGAATCTGAAATCTGAATCTGAAATCTGAATCTGAAATCTGAATCTGAAATCTGAATCTGAAATCTGAATCTGAAATCTGAATCTGAAATCTGAATCTGAAATCTGAATCTGAAATCTGAATCTGAAATCTGAATCTGAATCTGAAATCTGAATCTAAAATCTGAATCTGAAATCTGAATCTGAAATCTGAATCTGAAATCTGAATCTGAAATCTGAATCTTAAATCTGAATCTGAAATCTGAATCTGAAATCTGAATCTGAAATCTGAATCTGAAATCTGAATCTGAAATCTGAATCTGAAATCTGAATCTGAAATCTGAATCTGAAATCTGAATCTGAAATCTGAATCTGAAATCTGAATCTGAAATCTAAATCTGAAATCTGAATCTGAAATCTGAATCTGAAATCTGAATCTGAAACTGAAATCTGAATCTGAAATCTGAATCTGAAATCTGAATCTGAAATCTGAATCTGAAACTGAAATCTGAATCTGAATCTGAAATCTGAATCTGAAATCTGAATCTGAAATCTGAATCTGAAATCTGAATCTGAAATCTGAATCTGAAACTGAAATCTGAATCTGAAATCTGTATCTGAAATCTGTATCTGAAATCTGTATCTGAAATCTGTATCTGAAATCTGAATCTGAATCTGAAATCTGAATCTGAAATCTGAATCTGAAATCTGAATCTGAAACTGAAATCTGAATCTGAATCTGAAATCTGAATCTGAAATCTGAATCTGAAATATGAATCTGAAACTGAAATCTGAATCTGAAATCTGAATCTGAAATCTGAATCTGAAATCTGAATCTGAAATCTGAATCTGAAATCTGAATCTGAAATCTGAATCTGAAATCTGAATCTGAAAACTGAATCTGAAATCTGAATCTGAAATCTGAATCTGAAATCTGAATCTGAAATCTGAATCTAAATCTGAATCTGAAATCTGAATCTGAAATCTGAATCTGAAATCTGAATCTGAAATCTGAATCTGAATCTGAAATCTGAATCTAAAATCTGAATCTGAAATCTGAATCTGAAATCTGAATCTGAAATCTGAATCTTAAATCTGAATCTGAAATCTGAATCTGAAATCTGAATCTGAAATCTGAATCTGAAATCTGAATCTGAAATCTGAATCTGAAATCTGAATCTGAAATCTGAATCTGAAATCTGAATCTGAAATCTAAATCTGAAATCTGAATCTGAAATCTGAATCTGAAATCTGAATCTGAAACTGAAATCTGAATCTGAAATCTGAATCTGAAATCTGAATCTGAAATCTGAATCTGAAACTGAAATCTGAATCTGAATCTGAAATCTGAATCTGAAATCTGAATCTGAAATCTGAATCTGAAACTGAAATCTGAATCTGAAATCTGTATCTGAAATCTGTATCTGAAATCTGTATCTGAAATCTGTATCTGAAATCTGAATCTGAATCTGAAATCTGAATCTGAAATCTGAATCTGAAATCTGAATCTGAAACTGAAATCTGAATCTGAATCTGAAATCTGAATCTGAAATCTGAATCTGAAATCTGAATCTGAAACTGAAATCTGAATCTGAAATCTGAATCTGAAATCTGAATCTGAAATCTGAATCTGAAATCTGAATCTGAAATCTGAATCTGAAAACTGAATCTGAAATCTGAATCTGAAATCTGAATCTGAAATCTGGATCTAAATCTGAATCTGAAATCTGAATCTGAAATCTGAATCTGAAATCTGAATCTGAAATCTGAATCTGAAATCTGAATCTGAAATCTGAATCTGAAATCTGAATCTGAAATCTGAATCTGAAATCTGAATCTGAAATCTGAATCTGAAATCTGAATCTGAAATCTGAATCTGAAATCTGAATCTGAAATCTGAATCTGAAATCTGAATCTGAAATCTGAATCTGAAATCTGAATCTGAAATCTGAATCTGAAATCTGAATCTGAAATCTGAATCTGAAATCTGAATCTGAAATCTGAATCTAAATCTGAATCTGAAATCTGAATCTGAAATCTGAATCTGAAATCTGAATCTGAAATCTGAATCTGAAATCTGAATTTGAAATCTGAATCTGAAATCTGAATCTTAAATCTGAATCTGAAATCTGAATCTGAAATCTGAATCTGAAATCTGAATCTGAAATCTGAATCTGAAATCTGTATCTGAAATCTGTATCTGAAATCTGAATCTGAAATTTGAATCTGAAATCTGAATCTGAAATCTAAATCTGAAATCTAAATCTGAAATCTGAATCTGAAATCTGAATCTGAAATCTGAATCTGAAATCTGAATCTGAAATCTGAATCTGAAATCTGAATCTGAAATCTGAATCTGAAATCTGAATCTGAAATCTGAATCTGAAATCTGAATCTGAAATCTGAATCTGAAATCTGAATCTGAAATCTGAATCTGAAATCTGAATCTGAAATCTGATACTGAAATCTGAATCTGAAATCTGAATCTGAAATCTGAATCTGAAATCTGAATCTGAAATCTGAATCTGAAATCTGAATCTGAAATCTGAATCTGAAATCTGAATCTGAAATCTGAATCTGAAATCTGAATCTGAAATCTGAATCTGAAATCTGAATCTGAAATCTGAATCTGAAATCTGAATCTGAAATCTGAATCTGAAATCTGAATCTGAAATCTGAATCTGAAATCTGAATCTGAAATCTGAATCTGAAATCTGAATCTGAAATCTGAATCTGAAATCTGAATCTGAAATCTGAATCTGAAATCTGAATCTGAAATCTGAATCTGAAATCTGAATCTGAAATCTGAATCTGAAATCTGAATCTGAAATCTGAATCTGAAATCTGAATCTGAAATCTGAATCTGAAATCTGAATCTGAAATCTGAATCTGAAATCTGAATCTGAAATCTGAATCTGAAATCTGAATCTGAAATCTGAATCTGAAATCTGAATCTGAAATCTGAATCTGAAATCTGAATCTGAAATCTGAATCTGAAATCTGAATCTGAAATCTGAATCTGAAATCTGAATCTGAAATCTGAATCTGAAATCTGAATCTGAAATCTGAATCTGAAATCTGAATCTGAAATCTGAATCTGAAATCTGAATCTGAAATCTGAATCTGAAATCTGAATCTGAAATCTGAATCTGAAACTGAAATCTGAATCTGAAATCTGAATCTGAAATCTGAATCTGAAATCTGAATCTGAAAACTGAATCTGAAATCTGAATCTGAAATCTGAATCTGAAATCTGAATCTGAAATCTGAATCTAAATCTGAATCTGAAATCTGAATCTGAAATCTGAATCTGAAATCTGAATCTGAAATCTGAATCTGAATCTGAAATCTGAATCTAAAATCTGAATCTGAAATCTGAATCTGAAATCTGAATCTGAAATCTGAATCTTAAATCTGAATCTGAAATCTGAATCTGAAATCTGAATCTGAAATCTGAATCTGAAATCTGAATCTGAAATCTGAATCTGAAATCTGAATCTGAAATCTGAATCTGAAATCTGAATCTGAAATCTGAATCTGAAATCTGAATCTGAAATCTGAATCTGAAATCTAAATCTGAAATCTGAATCTGAAATCTGAATCTGAAATCTGAATCTGAAACTGAAATCTGAATCTGAAATCTGAATCTGAAATCTGAATCTGAAATCTGAATCTGAAACTGAAATCTGAATCTGAATCTGAAATCTGAATCTGAAATCTGAATCTGAAATCTGAATCTGAAACTGAAATCTGAATCTGAAATCTGTATCTGAAATCTGTATCTGAATCTGAAATCTGAATCTGAAATCTGAATCTGAAATCTGAATCTGAAACTGAAATCTGAATCTGAATCTGAAATCTGAATCTGAAATCTGAATCTGAAATCTGAATCTGAAATCTGAATCTGAAACTGAAATCTGAATCTGAAATCTGAATCTGAAATCTGAATCTGAAATCTGAATCTGAAATCTGAATCTGAAATCTGAATCTGAAATCTGAATCTGAAAACTGAATCTGAAATCTGAATCTGAAATCTGAATCTGAAATCTGAATCTGAAATCTGAATCTGAAATCTGAATCTGAAATCTGAATCTGAAATCTGAATCTGAAATCTGAATCTGAAATCTGAATCTGAAATCTGAATCTGAAATCTGAATCTGAAATCTGAATCTGAAATCTGAATCTGAAATCTGAATCTGAAATCTGAATCTGAAATCTGAATCTGAAATCTGAATCTGAAATCTGAATCTGAAATCTGAATCTGAAATCTGAATCTGAAATCTGAATCTGAAATCTGAATCTGAAATCTGAATCTGAAATCTGAATCTGAAATCTGAATCTGAAATCTGAATCTGAAATCTGAATCTGAAATCTGAATCTAAATCTGAATCTAAATCTGAATCTGAAATCTGAATCTGAAATCTGAATCTGAAATCTGAATCTGAAATCTGAATCTGAAATCTGAATTTGAAATCTGAATCTGAAATCTGAATCTTAAATCTGAATCTGAAATCTGAATCTGAAATCTGAATCTGAAATCTGAATCTGAAATCTGAATCTGAAATCTGTATCTGAAATCTGTATCTGAAATCTGAATCTGAAATTTGAATCTGAAATCTGAATCTGAAATCTAAATCTGAAATCTAAATCTGAAATCTGAATCTGAAATCTGAATCTGAAATCTGAATCTGAAATCTGAATCTGAAATCTGAATCTGAAATCTGAATCTGAAATCTGAATCTGAAATCTGAATCTGAAATCTGAATCTGAAATCTGAATCTGAAATCTGAATCTGAAATCTGAATCTGAAATCTGAATCTGAAATCTGAATCTGAAATCTGAATCTGAAACCTGAATCTGAAATCTGAATCTGAAATCTGAATCTGAAACCTGAATCTGAAATCTGAAACTGAAATTTCAAATCTGAATCTGAAATCTGAATCGAAACTCTAAATTTGAAATCTGTATATTTATTCAGAATTTGAACAGAATTTGAAGTTGGATGTTAAAATCTTGAAAAATTCATCTTACTTTGAATACTTACGCCGAAATCTGGAGCTATTATAATTTTTCCAGAGATTTTTTTCTAAATTTGTTTTCAAAATTATCGAATTATAATGTTTAATGTGCTGCATACATTCAGGGGTTTCTTTATACTACATTCTAGCTAGGGGTAATAAATTAGGATATCGGTCGTATTTGAGTGAACGTCAGAACAACATGGAGAGCACTAAAAAAACTTCTGCTATCTAAATGTGATTTAATCTGAATACTTATCCATCAAACTAGAGCAACGCGAACGTGTAGAGGAGCATCAGACTTTTTTCAGAACCCGAGCCATGCGGTAGGTTTATTTTTCTTCTGCTCAAACATCACGATCTGTTCCGTTCCAAATAGCAAGTAAGTAAGTAAATAAGACTGACAACCGGTAATGTTACCTCAATGAGTAGTAGGAACCTACTTCAGTCAGTATTTAGTGGCAGTTCTCTTGACCCTGATCTTTAAGGAAGAACATCATCCAGCCACCAGTAGGGTATCGAATGCTGGTTAGATTTTTGCTGCGGAAGAACATGCTTTATATGGGCTATATCTTTTTGCGATGCTCCCCGATGGTCTTAATTCTCTAAGCCACGACATCCAGCAACGGCAGCAGCAATAGTTTAACAATTACGATCAATGCTAGCTGATACTACTACTATGTTTGAGATTAATGATGAGAAAAGGTGAATGGATGAATCGATAGATGACTGTTGGTTGGTGGCTTTGTTTGAACTTGGAGATGAGTCATCGTAAGGAAACTGTTAAGTCATTAAAACAATATACAGGCACTGAGTGTTTGGCAAAAAAAGTTAGCATTTCAACTACGATTGTTTCATCCATTGTAAAACTCATTAGGATTGTTGAATTTTTCAATTTGTCTTTGGCAAACTGTACTGGGATTAAGGTAAATTTACCCGATCTTGGCCCCTAAGGCATTTCTGATTAGTTTTCCCAGGATTGTAGCCGTCCTGTAATGTGCACCTTTGAATGTCCTTCGACAAATATGATTGCTTACTTGCCTGGAATGTAGTAAAAATTTGGCTTGGTTGACAAGTGTGTGATAAATCTTTTCAAACTTTTGATTGAAATTCTCGCTATTGTGGCCTCCGCTCCAAATTGTGGCACTTTCTGTGTTCCTAAAGTTGGCCGTCTCTAAAAAACGCGCGCCTCATGGATACATCAACACTTAAATGAATAGTTTTAAATTTAATTTAAGTTAACTGTGTTAAACTGTTAACACACACATTAAATGAATTGTTGAAAATTTATGACAATTACATATCGAGCTTCTATACTTTGTCAATTCATGTAATCGATCCTACCTCAGTATACCAGAAACAATTTGAAGAACTTACACTTCTATATAGGAGAATTTGGTATGGTTTCTAATTTTTTCATTTTTTGTTTTATTTCAGGTGAGCCTTAGCAAAACGGTTGCGATGTTGGTAAGCATAAACGACTTGTCAGGCGTCGTTTTCACTTCGTTACAATTTGTTAAAATCATTTATGCGGAATCTGCTGTTCAGTACAATTTTTAAGTTGGACAAATCAGCTAAGTTGTACAATAAGCTAACGACACCAAATTTTGATTTATACACTTGATTTTTTAGATAATGGTTTCAAAAAGTTCAATGATCTTCTCAAACGAGAACCTTATCCAACAATCTCTATAGATGACATCCGGCTACAAATATTACTAACACTCGACAATTCGTTCCCTGAATCAGTAAAAGATCCACAAATCCACAAATCATTGAAGTGTTGAAAACTGAGCGTTTCATTGAAATAAAACATAAAATTGAACTGAAATAACTTGACTTTTTGAACTATTTGGTAAAACGAATATTCAGCAGAATATTCGGTCGAAAATTATTTCGTATTTTTGAGGAAAAACAAACAATAGCGATACTATTTCAACTTCCTTTAATACCTTCCATCTAATTGCCCCTTATGTTTTTCAGTCGATTATTTTCAATTACCTAGATGTGTAATGCGTAAGTTCTTCTTCAAGTATGGGTTTCTCGTCCATCCAAGATTTCAAGAGTTCAATTGAATTTCAGCGCGCTCCATTGAAAGATCGGATTATTTTCAAAATTTTATCATGTATTGAAAGACATCAGATCACTTGTCACTTCTAGGACGTAAAATCTGGGACAAAACATGTCGAAACAGGTGCCGAGCAATTTTCACCTGGTTATTTGATATCGAGTTAGATGAAGGTCAACACAGAAAAAAATTTTGACTATTACGTGTCACTGAAAACTGCAACCTTTCAAATAAATCACCTGTAATCAACAAAACCTGTAATTTTAAATTGTTTTCCTTGAAGGTTAACGAAGATTCATTTATTATTACAGCAAATGTCCTGTAAAAAAGTTGTGCACTAAAAATTAAATGTCACGTAATCACTTTTTCGACATGTAAAATTACGGTAAATGTCCTGCTCCTTTTTGTTACAGGACATTTGCGTAATTTTACAGGAAATAATTTTTGCTGTGAAATTCGAGCAAGATGTCTACAAAACAGTTGTCAAAAACATCTATGATCCTTAAACTTTACACTTAAATTGTGCTCCGGCTGATGGGAGGTACCAAGAAAAATGTAAAAATATTTCTTACAGAAAATGATAATTTTTTTTTAAATTTTCAGCATTCCTCCAACTATCATAAGATAATCTATATTTCCTTCAGAGAAAAAAATTCGATCAAACGAATGGTTTTAAAGATACACGCATTCGTAACTGTCCCATTTCTAAAAAAGCTTAGTTAGGAAAAAAATCTACATTTTTTGTAAAGTCTGTTTCACATAGAATCTGGTCGGATAAAATAGATCATTTCTCCACAAAGAAATAACGTACAACAAAAGTAAAAATGTCATTTTGTAGGGTTTTTATTGCACTTTAAGGAAAAAGATAGATTAAAATCATTCATGAATTTTCGAACTTTTTTTGTGATACCACCCATCATTTTCTGCAAAGTACTGCTGGTAGCCTCATGCGCCATCTTGTTCCACCACTTTTCCATTTGAGCGGGTTTTTTCATGGCTCTGCCACATTTCTTCAGTTTGCCTTTAACTATTGCCAATATTTCTCGGTGAGACGAAAATCCGGACAGTTTGGTGGATTGATACTTTTTTCAACAAAATCGATCTTGTTCTCCTTATACCACTTAACGATATCCCGGCTGTAGTGGCAGCTTGCCAGGTCCGGCCAGAACTTCAGCGGACCTTTGTGGGATCGAATGAATGGCAAAACTCTTTTCTGGAAACATTCTTCTTTGTAAACATTTCCATTCATTGTGTCTCCAGTGATGAAAATCTTAGTCTTCTTCCCACAACTACAGATCCCTTGCCAAATTATCAACTTACGAGCAAATTTATCTGCGAAAACAAACTTAAATCTACCCGAACAATCCCTTTACGCTTCGCAAGGTAAAATTTGTTACCGGGTATTTGTCCAAAATCCATTTTGACGTAAGTTTCGTCGTCCATCAAAATGCATCCGTTGTACTTGGTCAACACTTTCTCGTACAACTTCCTTGCCCTGGTTTTGGCAACCAGGTTTTGTTTCAGCGTCCTGTTGGGGTGTTTGCTTGCATGATTCGACCGCAAGCCTTCTCGCAAACAAATTCGTCGAGCTGTACTGTGGTTCGTCTTAAACTTTTTCACCAAATCACGCAAGGAGATTCCAGGATTATTGTGAACTGATCGAATAACCTTTGCTCGCAGCTTCCGGTCATATGTTCCACTTTTACGCCCGGTTTGTTTTGCTCGATCCACCGTAATAGTCTCCCGGTAACGTTGCAGCACCGAATTTACAGTCGATTTAGGATATTTCAGGAATTTCACGATCTTTACCGCTGACCACGTCGGTTTCTCTACGTGAGTGTGCAGAATTTTCTCTCGCCTTTCGCGTTCCATCGTCGATCACTTTTGACTGACTGCTTCAATCTTGATGAAATTTTCACCACTAAGTAAACAAACCATCCGGATCAAAACACTGTCAATAGATTCGCGATGTGACAACAAGGGGCGCTGCAGTAAATGAAAAGATGCGACCAGATTCTATGTGAAACAGACTTTAGGTGACGTACGGGGAAAGATGGCCTCCAAGTTGATGTTCTTTCTATGATAGAGATCCTATGATAAATAGGATCTACGCCAAACTAAAGGTAAGGCATTTCCCCGCATAAGCTCGAGTGGATTTTTATTCTCTTGAACCTGTTGGGAGCTATCCAAATAACTGCCGCTAACATTGAACCAAAAAAAATAGATTATGGCTACCTTTAGCCATCGTGAACTCTATAACTTATTACCTATTCAAGATGGCCGAACCTGACGACAATTTCGGCTACCATCAGTGAAAATGAAAAAAAGAAAAGATACCTGTAGGGGAGGGTGGGGTAACGTGGTCCATGAGAGCCATAAAAAAAAGAACTTTCATAAAACAATTAATTTCAGGTGATTTTTTTATGGTTATCACTTCAAAATATATTTTTGAATGCATTTATGAAAAAACAACAATTCCTAAGCTTCCAAATGATCCCTTCAGATCTGCAATACGATGTGAATGAGATAAATTTGCATGTTTTTAACAGAATGATCCCAAACTTTTGGGCGAAAACTTAAGTGTCTATTTTATTAAATAAAAGAACATTCTTAAATTTTTGCACAAAATTTTGTTATTGTGTTTTGAGAAGTAAAGAATAAGGATTCTAATGCAGCTCAAATTTTGAAATTTGGTCGACCCTATCCCGAGATTATCGGCATTGAATATTGAGTGCGATTTTTTAAAAATGTTCTAACTATAGGTTAAGTTGAAGGTACAAAACTAAAACATTTTTTCTGGGCAAAATACCTCCGAAATAGCTATTGCTAAATGAAATCAGAAGATTTGCAATATGTCCTAAGACGGCTGAGGTATGACCGATCCAAATTTGCATGTTTTTTAGCGGATGATCCTAAATTCCCAAACTTTTGGACGGCAGTGTACATAATTGAACAAGCACCCGCAAAATTGCATAAGTACATAACAAAAATATGCTCATACGCTTATGATCTTAGTTTAGTTATGTTTTTTTCAGGTGGAAAAGGAATCTTTGATAAAACATAATTAAGTTACACAAACGCAACCATTTTGCAAATCATAGCTTGTGGGGAATCGTGGGCAATCTTTATTTTGGTGTTTTTATACATATTTTGAATTTTAAATACGTTTTTCCTATCTGCAAAGTTTTCTCATGCCAAATACAGAGTTATGCAAAATATTTTGTCCATTTTTCCCAGTGCGATAGAGATGAACATAAATCCTATATAATGAATTTTGCCGAAACGTTCGCGAGCCAGGTTTTAGTAACTATTTGATCATACACAACTCTCTTTTTCATTTCCTCATTTGAAATTGCTTTAAAATAACGAAATGAATTATGAAATTTCAGTTTTGGGTTAACTCATAAACTTTGCACGTTATCTAGTCAATTTAGATTTGGTGGCCCACGTTTCCCCACAGTTTTTCAAAATTAAAAAAAAAATACATTTTTAAAACAGTCAGAACTCGGGAGATTGATATATTTAAAAAATAATAAAAATGCCTAATGATGCCTTAAAAATGTAGAAAACCATTTAATTTATTTTTTTCTTTTTATCTTTTATAATAAAGAAGTTATGAAACAAAGAAAAAAGTGGCCTAAGATACCCCACTCTCCCCTACAATATGACCGACTGTGATGACAATTTAAATTACCTTCCAAAGTCAATGTTGAAAATTAAATACCTACCAGATTGTCTGAGAACGAGGATTTTTTCGTTTCTTGAATTTTCAAGTGCGTGAAATTTCGTTTTATTTTAAGGTAGATTTGCGGATCGTGGATGACAGTAACGACGAAGAGCAGTGGACAACCGAAACAGTAAAATGCAGATCGCGGACGGCCGTAATAGTGAATCGCGGATTGTGGACAACCGCTCTAGCAAAATACGGATTGTGGACGATCGTAACGACGACTTGTGGATCGCGGACGAACGCTGAGCTTAGATTTGCGGATCGTGAACGACCGTAACGACGAAGAGCGGATTGTGGACAACCGCTACAGTGAAATGCGGATCGCGGGTGACCGCAGCGATTAATCGCGGATTGTGGACAACCGCTCTAGCAAAACACGGATCGAGGACGACCATCGCAACGATAGGGTCCAATAAGTATTCGAAAATTGCAGAGCGGGTCGTCGAAGACCGCAAAATTACCTAACTTTATTTTGGAAAATTGAGTATCGGCATCGGTCCTAACTAGTCTGGAGCGGGCATTTGATACCGTTAAAGTAGTGGAAAGCTAACATACAAATATTTTGTAATCACACGATAAACGCGTTAATATTATTTAAAACGATATTGATCTGTTGAGAAAAGCAGTTTTTTTTCTCACAGGTTAACTAAAACTCATGAAAATGTACACCGGGGGGAGACGCGACGGGACACGCGAGACCAACGCTGCAAACGAAAGAGAAACCATGCACCACGTCGATCACGAATTCCACAAAAAGATTAATCGTTATGGAGAAGAGTTGCGTGTGTTGGAAAAAGCTTTCAACTCGATAAATCACCAAAACCCGTTTCACGTTTCCCCTAGCAATATTGAACGCAGTTGGAATGTCGCAAATTATTCAACTAAAAGTATCAACATCATCCGTTGGGAGGGTATCCAACCGTTCCCAAACGATGGAACGCTTCGGTTCAACGATCTCAACTCCTATTCCTCGCAATGCTTAGCTTAGCTTGTTTGACTACTCATATCCACCCTCAACTCCTATTCCTCGCAATGGGGGAAAAACTTCAAGAAATAGTCAGAGCGGTCAGACTTCGCCCAAACCTCCTTGAACCGAATTGTTACCGCATATTATCAGAAATATCGAAGATTACTTACCATCGATGATTGACGTCACGGCGGAACATGAGTCATTTTCTACAATGAGACAGGAACGAAATGAACCAACGATGAACCTTTCAGGCTCGCTCATGGAGAAAGTTCGTCTCTGTAGATACAGCAGCAGCGACCAGGACCGCTTTGTACGGACGCAATTGTTACAAGGGATGCGGAGTAGAACACTGGCGAAGGAATCAAGACACCGAGATAGTACAGTTGGCCACCCGTGAAGAAGCTTTACCTTCAGTAGCTACTCCCACTGAAACACAACAGGCTTTTGGAGTAGATCGTAGATCTCAGCGGATACCCAATCAAAGCGGTGCCATGAAGCGTGACCGAAGCTTTACACGTGATACATTCAACGCCAACAAAAAACGTCATGGTAGATGTCCACAATGTAATCATCTGTTTCATAAATATGGCAAATGTCCTGCGGAAGATAAGGACTGCAAAAAATGTGGGAAGCTAGGTCACTATGAAGCCACATGTCATTAAAAGAAGAGACACGCCAACAACATTGTCAAACCTCCAGGATGGAGCGATTCAGAAGATGAGAAGAAGGTAACTATGGAGTGAATAACATTTCATGAAACTTGTATTTAAAAAGGATTCAAATTAAAAAAAAACAAAAATGGAAAACATTTATTTGTATTTGTTTTAAAAACCACATGCATAAATCTGAATATCTTGACCTTGTCAGAAGCCCTCATCGATTGTCACCTTGGCTCGTCAAGTCCAATCCGTTTTCTCATAGACTCTGGAGCTGACCTCAACATCATCGGTAGTGATGATTGGAGACGTCATAAAAGTGAATTTCATGCTGGAAAAGCCTTTCTCAAGCCAATTGAGTTTGACACATGCACAGATCTGCGATCGTATGCATCTAGTAACCCTATTGCTATCCGATGTAGCTTCAAAGCTAGGGTAGAAGTACTAGGGTACATCAAACCTTCTATAGAAGCTGATTTCCTCGTGGCTGACGCAGGGCGCCGTTCTTTGTTAGGACGAGCCACAGCAGGAGATCTGAAATTGTTAAGAGTGGGAATTTCTGTTAATTCTTGTGAAACTGTAGATCAATTCGGAAAGTTTTCTAAAGTGCCGGGTGTTCTTATAAGATTTAGCGTGGACAAATCTGTACCACCCACGAAAAACGCTTATTTTAACGTCCCCGCTGCCTTTAGAGAAAGTGCTAAATCAAGACTCCAAGAAATGGAAAATCAGGGTATTATAGAACGAGTAACGACCGCTCCCGATTAGGTAAGTCAGCGGTACCCAAAGGAAGAAACGATTTACGCTTGGTCGTGAACAAACACGCGATCAAGCGAGAATACTATCGCATGCTTCCTTGGACGAAATGAGAATTAAGCTACATGGAGCTAGATATTTTTCTAAATTGGATATCTCGAATGCTTTCTATCATTTGGAGCTTTATGTGATTTTAGAGACTTAACGAAGTTCCTAGCGGAAACGGGTATGTTTCTCTTTATGCGATTAATGTTCGGGGTCAATGCAGCTCCTGAGATAGTCCAACGCGAGATGTCTCGATCCTAGAAAACGTGGAAAATAAAATCGTTTTCATCGACGACATCCTTGTGTACGCCGGTAGCTTGAACGAACTGCTCAGGACGGATGCCCAAATCCTCAGAATTCTGCGATCCAATAATCTCATCATTAATGCTTAAAAATGTGAATTTGACAAACCAGAATAAAATTTCTAGGTCACGAATTAGACGAACACGGCTTTCACATCGAATCGATGAGGCCAAAGTAGCAGACATTCTAAAATTCAGGAATCCATCAACTGCTGCAGAGCTCAGAAGTGGACAATTCCCGAGGCCTGTCGCCCAGGCGGACTGGCATAGTAGGTTAGGTGTGAGTTGCAGTAAGTAAAAAAAACAGTGATTGCAAAACAAAAAGGTTCTATTCGTTCATATTTTTTCACGAGATTTTTGGAGTTGCTTTATACATAATTAAACGCCTCGAAACTAGATGTTATTTTCTAAAAAAAAACATGCATTTTCAAAATGAAAGTTCAAGTGTTTTATAAGGCAGTAAATAGGAAATTAATTCTCAAATGAGATATGTCTTGAAATCACACACTTTTGCTAAAACTGCCCTTATTTCCGTACGTACTTTTTTTTAATTTTGGAGGTCTTCCGTTCCGTCTCAGTTAGTCAACATGCCACATACATGATCAATTCGTGAACATTCGTGATCGCGTAAGAGGCAGGAAGAAAAACAAAGTACCATACACACCACTTGAACAAAAAAAAACTAGTTTATGCGATCTGATCTTCTCAGTGACATCTCTCTTGTTGTTGATCCACTTCGACGACGCAGCTGATCCATATATTTACCGGAACCCTGACCGACACGCCGCATCGAGTGGCTGGCTGCTTGTCTTCAATTGACCGCCACCGAGAGACCCAGAGGCCAAACCCGTCAAAGAGGTTCCGGACAAGGTTGACTCTCGTCTCCTCACAATAACTTTGGTTCATGTTTCCAGATGATTCATATTCATAATATACACATACGAGTTGCTTCAGTTTCTCATGACGACTTTTACGTGTACCTTTTTTTTGCTTTTGCTCTGGGGGTATGGAATATATGACTTTATGGAAGCTGCGAGAGATCAGCACTTTTGCATTAAAATTGTAAGCGATTCACATGAATGACGGGGGCTTAGAGTCAGCTAACCCCGGACGGACCTGAGGAGACGTCGACGTCGATTTTCTGTTTGCATTTTTTTTTCGCGCATATGTTTTCAAGGTTCCATTCAGTTCAGTCTGTCTGTCTGTTTCCGTCACTTTCGGAACTGCAAAATGATCCCATAAGATACATGCCTGCATAGGAGCAAAAGTAAAGCAGTTTGTAGACCTTCGCGTGATTAAGAAGCGTTTAAAATTGGAGATTGTGTCGGCTTAGCTCTGTAGACTTTCTTGTGGAGCTATTTTTTGTGCCATAATGAAACGAGGTGTTGATTGAAACTTTGTGAGATTAAGATGTGAGATTTGAGCTAGGTGTCGATACGGTTTGTTCTGTCGTGCTTTGATTGGATGGTAATTGTATCAAGGATTCAAAATTGAATTTAATTAGAAAACAAACTCTTAAAATGGAGGTTATTCTAATGAAAAAAGTGCTTACATAGGAGAGATAAGGGCATAAAGGGCATCCGGTGCGAACTGGGCACCTCTCTTTACTAAGGAAATACGTATTTTCTCAAGTAAATTTTCACAGTTTTTTAATTCCTATAGTATTGATTTTTCAGCAAAAAAGAAATCTCCTAATCATCATTACAGAAATATTTAAAAAAAAACCAGCTAGGTTCTCAAGTGACAAAAATATTATAATTTTTGAGCACTGGAAAATAAGCTTTATGATCGTTAAACCATCTCGATCTATAATGTATGCACTGCCACATGATGTACACATTGTTCCTCAATTTTTACCATTTTTTCAGTATGATCCATTTTAAACCCCCTTTTTACTTTAACTTGTTGACTCGGGGCGAACAGAGCATCATTTATCTGGGCACGATGAGCATTCTCTTCCGAAGAATCTAGCAGCGAATTCAACTCGATGAAGGCAACTGGCTTATAGAGCCACAGCTTAAATAGTTTACATCTGACGATTTGTCCTATTGGTATAGTGTCGAAGAGATAATCACAAGATTTGAGTTCGATTTCTGGTCGAGGTGATTTTTTTTTTCATTCACCATTCATGATCGATTATTTTGATTGTTACATTATACGGCTAGTAGCATCAACCACCAAAAAAAGCATCAGAGACGTAATGTATGTATGGGTGAATTGTTTGTATTTTACAAATAGACATAGGTACATTATTTTGTTATTGCTTTGTTTGATGAATCTACGACTCACCGTTAGTGCAAAATACACCAATCATGAATTGGTAAATAAAAAAAAATCCCAACGACTAGGAATCGAAAGCGAGTCCTTTGAGTATCTCTCCGACACCTTTCCAATAGGACAAATCGTCAGAAGAAACTAGTCAGATACCAGCAAAATAAAATTTCCCATTTCTAAATGAACTAAGCTTTATAATTCAGTTAACTTCATCGAGTTGAATTTGCTGCTGGATCTTACGGCAGAAAACGGCCATCATGCCCTGACTAATTGTGCTTATTATGCCCCAGAAATGGTTCTCATTATTCCCCTACAGTGACTGATTTTAAGCTTTCGGCCAAATCTTTTAAAATTCTGTTTTAAACGTTTTTTTTTCAAGTTTCAGCCAGTTAGGAAAAATACTTTCTAAGTGTCTGAAAACGAAACAATGATGTAACACACATATTATAGCTGTCTTCTATGGTTAAACAAGCGTTCTCATTATGGTGGCTATTATGCCCTAATTCACGTTGCTTTTTACTTAATATATTACTCTAGGTCCAATATAAACAATGAAAAGTAGTAAAACAAAAAATAATTGTGCCACATCTAAAGCGTTTATTTCTTCCATTCAAGTCCGCAAAACTAGAGTTAATGTTCAATAATTGACGTAGTTTTTCAAATGAATGAAGAATACAGGCTTTATAATTTGGGATACAAATTAGAACAAAGGCAAATACAACTCAATTTATGAATTATTTTTTCAATTATCCATGATTTCTTGAAACTTTTCATATTGAAGTGTTCAATTATTCAATTGTTAAATTGTTTTCCAGGCTTTTACTTAGCTCGAATAAAGTATGTAATGGTATAATTTAATTTGAAGTCATTTGCCTAACAAGGTATGAAAAATCACTAAGAAACATTTACTTAACACATTGAACGTGTTGAAATTTAAGCTAGAAAATGCCGAAATTCGACTTCCTTTATCTTAAAAATCACGAGACCAAATTCTAAAAATTTTGTTTCTTTGCGTTAACTAAAGAGTTGTGTAAATTTTGTAGTTTATAGTTTCATTGTTGAATTTATAACATACTTGTTATGCTTCTAAGAGTAGTACGCTCGAGATTCGTATGAATCGTAAAATTACGACAATGCATGGCATAGTTGGTAGAATAAGGACAGAGAGCGCAGATTGTCAAGGCTGCTGCTACGAACAAAATTGTTTCTGATTCGGCCTCCGGTAGAAAGACGGATTGGCTTAGGAAGTGAAGATTTTCAAGGCTGCGGCTTCGAAAAAAAAGTTTTTGATTCGGCATTCGGTAGAAATACGGATTGGCACAGGAAGCGCAGATTTAAAAGGCTGTTGCTACGAACAAAATTGTTTCTTATTCGGTCCCTGAAAAAGACGGATTGGCTTAGAAAGTGCAGATTTTTAAGGCTGCTGCAGATTGTTTGTTTTGATTTGGCCTACCGGTGAATAAAAACGGAATTAGCTTAAGGGGGGGGTAGGGTCTAACGGGTATAAAAAAACACCATTTTCACTATTTTTTTCTAGAGCTATCGTTCAAACAAATGTATTCAAATTTTTTGCATTATAAAAAGCATTGTTAAAAGAACATTTAGTATTTTTTTCGTACAAAAATATTGAAAAATGAGCCGGTGACGGAGCATTTTCGAGGATGCCTTTTAGAAAACAGGATTTGCGGTGGACATTGTATCTCAGCACAGAATCATCTGAAGTAAAAAAATCAGAGCAAAATATTTTTAATAGATGTTTTTCTGGACCCCAACGTTTTTATTTAACTTAAAAATATTTTTATGAAATTTTTTGTGGCTGTTTGAAGTAAAAACTACGATTTTTCACATAAAAATCCGCCATTTTTCACCTCTAAAATCTCCCCAAAGTAAAAAATTCAAAAAAGAAAAACGTTGGGGTCTGGTATTTTGTATGTAGAAAATATGTTCCAAATTTGAAAAGAATCTGATAAGTAGTTTTCAAATGACGATGTCCACGGACTTTAAAAATGTGCTTTCGAGAAAAACGCGTTTGAAGTTTCTGCTCTTGCTTTCTTGCAGTATTAGATAGAAGGAGATAAAGGCCTATAACTTCTACAGTTTTGCTTCAATTGACTTGAAAATTTGACACAACATTCTTGAAATGTTTTACAATAAGAAAATAAAAAAATAAAAAAATCGATTTTTTGAAAGTGTTAGACCCTACCCCCCCCCCCCCCCCCCCCCCCTTAAGAAGCGCAGATTATTAAGGCTGCTGCTGCAGCTTGTTTGTACTGATTTGGCATTCCAGTGGTAAATAATGGATTGGCTCAGGAAGCGTAGTTTTAAAGGCTGCTGCTGCTGATTGTTTGTTTGGATTTAGCCTTCCGGTCGATAAAGAGGGGATTTTCATTAGGCCTTGCGGTGATAAAAGACGGATAGGCTTAGGAAGCGTAGATTTTAAACAAGCTTCTGCTGATTGTTTGAAATGTAGAACTGCAGAATTTAGATGAAGGACATTTGAATTTTAAGGCTGCTGCTGCTGATTGTTCGTGGTGTTTTGGCTTTCCGGTGGAAAAAGATGGATTGGCTAAGGAAGCGCAGATTTTAGACCAACTTATCGCTGAGATGAAGAATATTTGAAATAGAGGTGAGAAGGATTGTAGAGATGAGATGAAGGATATGCAGAAAATAAAATAATAGTTGTATTCGGCAAAACTGAAGATATATGAAATAAAACTAATGTCTATGGCTACGTTTGATATTTTGGCAACACTAGGCAAAACATACATAACAAAATCAGTCATTGATCTATTCTTGTGAGTGCAAACGAGTTTGAGTGAATCTCTGAATTGAGATTCGTATGAAACGTAAAATCACGACAGTCCGCTGTGTGTTAAGATAATAAATTCAACTACAATTATATGATTGACTTTAGTTATTCAACTATAAATATAATAGATTCAACTATACATTTCTGGTTGATCACTAACATTTAACTATAAATATGATATATTCAACCGTAAATATGACACTAATTAACTACAAATATATGATTGATTGTAGATATTGAACTATAAATATAGTAAATTCAACTATATTTTTATGACTCATTGTGTGACACTTGAATACTATAGTGTTCATCCGTGTTCATCAGCAAAAGTTAGAAAAAATAAAAAAAAATGAGACCCGTACGTGTTCCCTGCAGCGATCGTGGTGCTGTTTTAAGCGCTCAGCTGGCAGTTCCTGATATCGGTGGCAAAGCGCAAGCGCTCTCCGGCGATGGGAAAACATTTTCTTCCACCAGTTCCCACCGGTCGTGGGGTAGGCCGACACCTCCTGGAATGAGGAAAGATACACCTACTCTGGGTGGCCGCGAAATCGACGTGGGTCCCTTTAAGTGATCATGGTAGGATTCCACAGGAATCTAGTATTTGTAGGTCATTAAGGTCGGTAAAGCGAATGATAGATTGATGTCATGCTATTGGGTGAATCTCTCCCCCCCCCCCACAAGGTCAATCTTCTCAGAATCACCGACTTCTGTGGACGTCTTCCGGGACCGATTAGTTTGCCGTGCAACCATGCATCAAGACCAACAGTGGAAGAACCATGACATGGATATCAGGATATCCAGCCAGCTTTTCTAGCATCGTGGCGACTAAATCAAACTAGATGAAAATGCAGAAAAATTAAAGAAAATAAAAGGTAGCCATAAAATTTTTCAGAAGAATAACATTATTGAAAAATCTAATAATGATCTAATGATAACTTTCAATACAAACACAATTAAAGTTTATAATATTTATATTTGACCTCATTGTATCAATCATAGAAATATAATTGAATCCATCATATTATCATAGTTGAATCTACCATATTTACAATTAATTCAATCATATTATTATGATTTAAACTATCATATTTACAGTAAAATCAATCATATTATTATAGTTTAATCTATTATAATTTTTGTTGAATGTATGACATCAATCGTACATTATAGTTGAATCTATTATATTTGTAGTTGAATGCACAAAATCAATCATACAACCATGGTTGAATGTATTGTATATATTGTTGAATGTATGAAATCAATCAGATAGTCTATTATATGTCTTGTTGAAATTTTGATAATTGCGTTTGAAGTTTCTGCTCTTGCTTTCTTGCAGTATTAGATAGGAGGAGATAAAGGCCTATAACTTCTACAGTTTTGCTTCAATTGACTTGAAAATTTGACACAACATTCTTGAAATGTTTTACAATAAGAAAATAAAAAAATAAAAAAATCGATTTTTTGAAAGTGTTAGACCCTACCCCCCCCCCCCCCCCCCCTTAAGAAGCGCAGATTATTAAGGCTGCTGCTGCAGCTTGTTTGTACTGATTTGGCATTCCAGTGGTAAATAATGGATTGGCTCAGGAAGCGTAGTTTTAAAGGCTGCTGCTGCTGATTGTTTGTTTGGATTTAGCCTTCCGGTCGATAAAGAGGGGATTTTCATTAGGCCTTGCGGTGATAAAAGACGGATAGGCTTAGGAAGCGTAGATTTTAAACAAGCTTCTGCTGATTGTTTGAAATGTAGAACTGCAGAATTTAGATGAAGGACATTTGAATTTTAAGGCTGCTGCTGCTGATTGTTCGTGGTGTTTTGGCTTTCCGGTGGAAAAAGATGGATTGGCTAAGGAAGCGCAGATTTTAGACCAACTTATCGCTGAGATGAAGAATATTTGAAATAGAGGTGAGAAGGATTGTAGAGATGAGATGAAGGATATGCAGAAAATAAAATAATAGTTGTATTCGGCAAAACTGAAGATATATGAAATAAAACTAATGTCTATGGCTACGTTTGATATTTTGGCAACACTAGGCAAAACATACATAACAAAATCAGTCATTGATCTATTCTTGTGAGTGCAAACGAGTTTGAGTGAATCTCTGAATTGAGATTCGTATGAAACGTAAAATCACGACAGTCCGCTGTGTGTTAAGATAATAAATTCAACTACAATTATATGATTGACTTTAGTTATTCAACTATAAATATAATAGATTCAACTATACATTTCTGGTTGATCACTAACATTTAACTATAAATATGATATATTCAACCGTAAATATGACACTAATTAACTACAAATATATGATTGATTGTAGATATTGAACTATAAATATAGTAAATTCAACTATATTTTTATGACTCATTGTGTGACACTTGAATACTATAGTGTTCATCCGTGTTCATCAGCAAAAGTTAGAAAAAATAAAAAAAAATGAGACCCGTACGTGTTCCCTGCAGCGATCGTGGTGCTGTTTTAAGCGCTCAGCTGGCAGTTCCTGATATCGGTGGCAAAGCGCAAGCGCTCTCCGGCGATGGGAAAACATTTTCTTCCACCAGTTCCCACCGGTCGTGGGGTAGGCCGACACCTCCTGGAATGAGGAAAGATACACCTACTCTGGGTGGCCGCGAAATCGACGTGGGTCCCTTTAAGTGAGCATGGTAGGATTCCACAGGAATCTAGTATTTGTAGGTCATTAAGGTCGGTAAAGCGAATGATAGATTGATGTCATGCTATTGGGTGAATCTCTCCCCCCCCCCCCACAAGGTCAATCTTCTCAGAATCACCGACTTCTGTGGACGTCTTCCGGGACCGATTAGTTTGCCGTGCAACCATGCATCAAGACCAACAGTGGAAGAACCATGACATGGATATCAGGATATCCAGCCAGCTTTTCTAGCATCGTGGCGACTAAATCAAACTAGATGAAAATGCAGAAAAATTAAAGAAAATAAAAGGTAGCCATAAAATTTTTCAGAAGAATAACATTATTGAAAAATCTAATAATGATCTAATGATAACTTTCAATACAAACACAATTAAAGTTTATAATATTTATATTTGACCTCATTGTATCAATCATAGAAATATAATTGAATCCATCATATTATCATAGTTGAATCTACCATATTTACAATTAATTCAATCATATTATTATGATTTAAACTATCATATTTACAGTAAAATCAATCATATTATTATAGTTTAATCTATTATAATTTTTGTTGAATGTATGACATCAATCGTACATTATAGTTGAATCTATTATATTTGTAGTTGAATGCACAAAATCAATCATACAACCATGGTTGAATGTATTGTATATATTGTTGAATGTATGAAATCAATCAGATAGTCTATTATATGTCTTGTTGAAATTTTGATAATTATAGCTGGCCGAGAATCAATCAGATAGATGATTGAATATATTTAAGTGGATTATTGCTGGAAATACCATACATTTTTCTCCGTGTAACAAAGAAATTAATGCCAATCGAAGTATTTGACCATCGAAACTACTCGAATTAATTAAGATGTTGCGCAATCATGTCGATTTTTTTCCAAACAAATTGTGAAATCGTTTTTGAGCATTGAAGTTTCCACTGAAATAGAAACGGAAAAAAAATCATCGTGAACTTGATTGGAGTTCTAAGAGGAGACTAAAACTGTTTTAGGGAAAGTTTGTGTCTGATTGCGTAGGAAGTATCCGAAATTTGTTTCAAACCAGTTAGAAAATTTAAATTACATCAATTCATTTAGGCGCAACATTATGTCTAACCAACTTACAATAAAGTATTGGACAGATCGAATCTGATAAAGCACGTGGCAAAACGTAACGCAATAATTCAACCATTGAATCGAGTTCATTCTGACACATTGGATTGAATTGTACTTGTGAACAATAATAGTTAACTTTATTTATTATTGCGTTTGATGTGTGGAACATGGTCCCCCTTCATTTGAAAAGCCCTCGATCGGTATCGACAGGAAAACTGCCGCCGGTTTGCCCTGTCCCGTATGTCTGTAGCACAACTTATGACAGATCCATTTCTCTAGCGCTTGTTAACTTTGACAGCTCAATTTAAGTGCGGGACAAAGTGTTTCCACCCTCGTTCTCCGTTCCTATGAATTCCGCGAGACACCCAGAACAGATCCAGGTTAACCGATACCGCAAAAGCCCGCAAAAAGCGTGCCCAAACCATGAGGCTCCACACTTGAAAGGCGTTAATTTGAGCCGTAATCTAATCTAAATATTTTCACTACCAGAATTTGGACATCATACACGGTGACTAGCTGGCTAACTGGCTCGCTCGCGGCTAAATTCTGGTTTGAAGGCAAGCCAAGTGGTGGGAATTCGTATACCTACCTAAACATATCCGTGGCTAAATGTCGCGTGCCAAAAACTCCAAGCGTGCCAAGCTGCAGCGTGGTTGTCAGACTCGAACGAAATGCATGACTTTGGGCGGCCGCCTGGGGAAACCACCACAATCGAAAATTCATTCTTAGTGCAGTGTTGCCAAATTTTATTTTCACTTTACTTTTGTGAGTTTGAATAATCTACAAATAATGAACTTGAATAAACGCAAAGAATTATATTTAATCTGTTTTTGAAAACAGAGTTTTACGCGATGTAAGTTTTTCAAAATTAATTACATCCCAAAATTCCAGCTAAGGGGCCGTCCATAAATGATGTCACGCAAAATATGGAAAAAATTTACCCCCCCCCCCCCCCCTCTGTCACATATTGTCACTACTTCCGTAACCCTCTTTTTTGTATTACGTCACGTTTTCCTACCCCCCCTCCTCTCCGCCCCTCATGAAGTAAAATTTTCAACCCTTTGGAAATTTGATTAAAAATGTTGCTTTTTTAAATTCATCAGTTTTATTCAAAGAATTGAAAAAAAAGGTTAAAACTTTTCCCAAGTAACATTAAAAGTTTTATAGCAGGCTACTAGATCAAGTTTTGGTTTTATAAGGGGGATGAGGAGACAAATAAAATTATCCGTGTTACTTGGGTTAACAATCCTTCAATAATTGGTTTAAACACATTTCAATCATGAGTCCAAGGATTATGTTGATGACTTTCCATATCAATGACCGGGAAAGTCGAGGCAGTAGCTGCAGTATCAGCGACGATGTCGAAACCATCCAGATCTAGTTCCTCTTCTTAAATCCATTCGCAACCCAAATCTTCTCCACAGGTTAGAATAGTCAAGCAATCCTGTTCACGTTTTGCCACAATTTATGGGGACGGACTTTCCTGAGTGTTGCAGTGGAAGTGTTGTTGTGAATTTTCTTATGCTCATGAAATTTACCAAAACTGATTACGAGAGTATTATTGTTCATGAAATGAACACGTGCAAGTATAATTTTATTGAGTTTAGGATAAAATTATTTTTTTTGCTGTTTTCTTTTTTTTTGTAATGATAAGTGATGTCACGCTCAAGCTGAACCCCCCTCCCCCCCCCCATGTCACAAATTGTCACAAAAATCGAAACCCCTTCTCCCCCCCTAACGCGTGACATCATTTATGGACGGCCCCTAAGGTAAAAAAAACGGATTTAAAATTATGTTATCCGGACAAGACACAACAATAAGATTTTTCAAGCCCCAAGTGAGTTAGAACAATAACCGTGAAATCAGAGGTCAGGGAAAGCGATACCCATACAAGGGTATTATAGTAGGCTGTGACTGATTTTTGATATTTTCACGTTATGAGCAACGGTCTTACAAAGCCGGGGGAGGAAGACTGAATAAAAAAAGAAAAAAAATTTTCAAACGTCAAATTTCTCTCATCAATCTACCGACCAGTGCGAAGGTTCAAAATCTTAATTTCATATTTAGTGAATTTCAATAAAACTTTTTTGATGCTGAAAAGCACTTATTTTGCATGAAGAAATGATTTAATTAGGTTTTGTTGCGCTCTGGCGAATTCTGCAGATCAGGCGTATTGAGTTGCTCAAATTTCGTTGAAGTTTTTTGAAGCTGATAAATAAAAATTGTTTGATTGATGGTTGTTCTAAAAATAGCTTAAATAACAGATTTAGATTTAGGGTAGTTCCCATTGATCGAACAAAATTTTTATATAGTTTAAAGTTTACGATTACAAATCTTTTCAACAATTGTTGGCTTTTTGCCGAACAGTAAAAAAACGATACAGAAAACGATACAGCGAATTTCAGTCTTCCTCCCCTAGTTACAAAGTAAACATTCTGAAGCAGCGTTGCCAACCTTCCAGATTTTTCTGGAATCTTCCAGACTTTTTGGACTTTAGCCAGACTTTTTCTAGGTTTTCAAACTTCCAGACTTTTGTCATTTTTTCCAGACATTTCCAGACTTTTGAGTTTCGACATGAAAATTCAAAATTTTCGTTGGAAAATGGCAGAAAATGATTCGAATAAGTAATTAAAGAGTGAGGAACGCCACGAAGATGATAGTAAAACAGGAAGTAACGCATAAAACGTAGTATCGCCGATATTAACACATTAATCTCAGGTATTGTTAGTGTATGGAATGTATGATTGATATGAAGTAATAAGTGTTGTTCCCTAGACTGCAAAACTGCAATATTGCGATCTGGCGACCAAAAAAAAAGGTCGTTTGCCATCCAGACTTTTCCAGAATTTTTTTTTAAATCTTCCAGACATTTCTGAAAAACAGTTGGCATCCCTGTTCTGATGACACCTAACAGCTAAAATGAATGACAAAAGCACTAAGAAAAAAGTTCCACTCTAGGCCCTTTTGGACCACTGTGCCATTGGGCAGTCAGGAAAGTATTCATTACAGGGGCCCAAATTAGTGAGGGAAGAATTCAACTTGAGATTTTTTTCAGTGACTGAAATTGGATCTAGGTCTAACACAAAGTCCCATGCTAAATTTATGCCATATATTTTGACAATCATGTGGAGATCGAAGTAGTCACCGACTAAAAAGTGACGTGTTTTATTTTTCAAGCTCTTAAATTTAATGCATAATATATTGGAAAAATAAGGATCTTTTAGTGTTGAGAGTTGTGAAGTTCATGTTTGTTCTGTGAACAAATCTGTGAAAGTCAAGTTTTTAGTGATATGAATGTTAAGGTTTATAAAAATTTAAATAATTGAAACAGGCTGGATTAGAGGGGCTAGCTCTACGCCCTCCGGAACAACGCAGGTCAATAGTTTATTTTACCGAACATTCAACTGGAGGAGAGCACTGTGACGAGTCTAAGATGAGTATATATGTTCCATTTTTTCCTTTTTTGTGAATTTTTAGATTTAAATATTTAGAAAGAAACTACCATGGCCAAAATTTTCATTTTTAGGCAGTTTACAGCAAGATGTGAAATATTTCAATCATATCAAAGCTTACATACAAGTTTTGTTGAAAGGAAAGTTTCGAAAAGGCTTTTTCTAATAAAATATTCGACTCAAGAAGCTTCATAATTTCAACAGCTGTTACGATGTAGCATATATACAGGCGTTTTTTCCACCTATATAAAATTCCCTATGTATTCTTAGAAACCTATAATATTGAAAAATTATATTTGACATCAAATGAAAAGTTATCTTATTACCATTTTGAAAAAATAAGAATTATATACACATCACGCTTCATGGTTTGATTAGCTGTATTTACATTTTGATACTATCGATTTATCTTCAATATTTTATCAAGAAATGAATTATGAACTCATTTTATCTATGTAAGAGAATTGAGCATTAAATTTTATGCAATTTAGTTAGTTGTTGGAACACTTCCGTATCAATATAAACGTCATTTAAATTGTTTAATTTTTTGTCTCAATGTCTTAACGAACGTCAATGGATGTACATTGAATGATTTTTATTTTAAGAATGAAGAATTATAACTTGTGATCTAGAACAGTATTCAAATTTCTAGGTTCTGAATGGAGAGATAAAATTAATGTTTGAAGGGCTTTCTTCAGTAAATTTTTAGTGTTTGAGATCCTTAGTGCGCAAAATAGAAAAATAATTTTATATTTGTTCAGAAAAAGCTAGGTCATCGGATATAAAACTTAATTATTTTTTTAATATGATCATGAATTAATGTAATTCTATAATGTGGATTGTATTTTTGGATAAGTAATTTATCCAAATACATACTTTGATAGTATAGGTTCAAAAGTTTAGGAAATGAAAAGCTGTTTAGGTATTTGGATTGATATTTATTATTAAGTAAAATAGTACTCTGTTTAGTAGTAACAGTAATGAAAAGCAATATTCCATAAATTTTGAAATCGATTCGCCTTGCTTTTCTCGACTTTTTTTTTATAATTGCAGCAAGCCGTGAATGATTTCAACCACCTGAAAGTTTGCATACAACAAGTGCATGGGAAATTATACCACCACGTGTAAGTAGGTAAACTGCCTGAGAAGCTTTTTCATTTTATAGAAATATTCAGTATACATTTAGGCGTTTGTTTGGCACAACTTAACAAAAATGTTCAGAGTGGAATCTGAATATATTACTATTTCATGAAGTTAATAGTATTATCAAAATGTCTTTTAATATCATATTAACAGTAAACTAACAGAGGACAGAAACAGAGCAGTGACTAGTTACGGATTTGCTCATGAGAGTACTGTATGGGCCGTTGTAGATTGAAGATCATGATATTCATTATCAAAATTCAATTTAAAAAAAAGTTCTCACCACTTTTAGTAGCATATTGCTTAGACTTACAATTTTCTTTTCAAGAGTCGTTTCGAGAATCAGTGATGTGTTAGAGAATATAGTGAGGGAAACAGATAGCTTGTAGAAAATTCGAATGGCTGCATTTCTAATTATTTGAGAGTTCATAATTCTTTTTAAATTTTCTAATTAAAACACCTCGCAGATATTATTAGGAGTTTTCTTAGGAAATCTCTAGGAGCATAGGAGGTGTAGGTCAACCAAATCGCACCATTTTCCAAAAATGGCTCCTGATTCAAACCTCTCCCTTACTAAAACAACCCTTCCTGAGATACTTGAATATAGATTCGCAGACGTATAGACGGTTTCTATAGCTGGTGATACTGACTTATCATTGTTTCAGAGTTTTTCAAAACAAGCTTTTGAAGAGAATTGGAATAACAGATTTGGGGTTGATCCTAAAAAGTATCTTACTAACAATCCTTCCTTCATCCCTCTTTGACTACTAGGACGTGGCCGGCGCCGTTATTGATCTTTTTTTTTTTTTTAAAGTGAACATGAATTTTGTGCATTGAGAATGAGTTGCTAATCCAAAGCTACATTCTTTTGGCCCTTGTACAAAATTGATGGCCTCCATCAATCACGGAGTAGCAACCATTGGCGATGTGGAACTTGTTCTACTTAGCCACGCCAGCGATCATGAAATTCGAAATGCATTGAAAGATTTGATACAATATATTATAATATTTTTACTAAAACCATGAGAAAATGGTGGTATTTTTTAAGACTAATTAAAGCATTTCGGGCTTAATGATTTAAGGTGGATATGAGTAGTCAAACAAGCTAAGCTAAGCTATATTTTGACTTAAATCATGCAACTTTCTACAATTTTTGAATATTGGCAACACTGCCCGCTACAGTTGAACCAAGCAGCAAAAATTTATTCAATTTACATTTAATTATCTCCGTGTGCTCAGTCAGATAGATGAAAGCGTACATGGCTTAGCACGTACATAAATATTTTAGGCAAACGTGCACCTAAATATCGTTGTATGGGCTGGCTCAGTGGTAAAACGGAATAAACCAAGCATCTAAAAAAGTCTTGGCCTAGGTAATTGTCGGCGGTGGAGCCTCTGGAGTTGCAATTTCTGTGGACCTATTCCTTGGTGACGACGTCTTTTTTTTTTTGCTGTCGATCTTTCGCCGCCCATTCCGGGCATTGTCGTCGTCGTCGTCGTTAAAGTCATTACAGTTCTGCGTGTTGATGTTGTCTAATCACAAGGCCAATAAAAAAAGAGCTCCAGCATGCCCTACCGGTGTGGCTCCGCCACGATTGTTGGTGGGTTGGCCGGTTTGCCGCCTTCCAGGGCACAGCTCGCAGACATACAATTCGTGACCGGTAAGATAATCTGCTGCTAGCCGGGGAGTTAGTTCTCCGGCTGCGATGGGCCAATCGTTGGAGATTATTTTTCGGTGATTTGCCCATGTTGCCCGGTGTAAAGTTTCCGGGATCTGTTTTGAAAATCAGCATGCAAGTAACATTTAGAAGAAACTGAACAATTATATCTGTTACGTTAGATCTAAGGACTTTACTCGAAAAAAATGCAACATTTTCTTTTGTAAACAACTTTTTATGCATGGTTGGAAATTGATGTAACTTTAGCGAAATTAGCTGGTAATTACTTCGTTAAAAAAACAAAATTGTTGGCTTTTTATCAATCCTCTTCAGTTTTAGCGTGATGGCGGCATAGCAATATAAGCTTTTTTATATTCAAATAAATCACACAATGTTTTGATAACTGATTTTGGAACATTTTTGAATCCTCAATTCAAATCATTCGTCGGATCACCTCTAGTTTCAGTAATATGGTATATCTACGGAAATTTTAAAATAGATCAGTTTTGAGTGATTTATTTTTATGTTTATGCTTATGACACATGTTTACACAGTCGGATTTTGTCAGCATCCTGACTTTATAGAAACTCAAGAGAGGCTCGAATCTTTAATATATAACCTCAAACGAATCTCAAATACTCTGAAAAGCGTCTCAGATAAGTTTCAAAAGTCTGAAAACAGGTTTTAGGAAAACCTCGTAAGAGTTAAAAGAAAGTGCTCAAAATCCTCTCAGAGAATTTCAAAAGAGCAGTATAAAATATGAGTCTTAACACAGCTTCAAAATAGCCGCAAGAGACCTAAAAGATTAAGATATGACTTCGGAAAAAGCTTTTGAGGTTCAACTGAGAACAACCTCAAATCAATCTTCCCCGAAGACCGCCAGTGGTTGTGGATTCTAAGAAAAAAGTTATAGAAGTTTTATTTTCGACAGTTTTTCACAATTAAGCAAAATATGAAAATTTTACAAGGTTTCTATTGATATAAGTTTTGTATATATCGGTTGAACACGAAAAAAGTTATAACGATTTGAGCTTGTAGTGTCAAATTCACACTCCTAGTGCATATTAGGGTAACGAAATCTAATGCGGATGAGGGTTAAGATGAAGAAATAAAAAATAAGTTGTGTCTAATCGAATAAATCCCAAAACCTGGCTCGCAAACTTTCGGCAGAATTCCTTATATAGGATGAACAAAATATTGTTCATAACTCTTCATTTGGAATAAGAAAACTTTACAGATGAAAAAACGTATTCTAAGTTCTGAATGTGTATAAAAACATAAAAATATAGGTGGCCCTTGATACCTAACAAAATGTTGCCCACGATTCCCTTCAAGCTATGTTTTGCAAATTGGTTGCGTTTGTGTGACTTATTGATGTTTCATCAAAAATTCCTTTTCCACTTAGAAGAACATGACAAAACTTAGATCATAAGCGTATGGGCATTAGGGTGTCCCAAAATTGCATAACTTTTGGGAATCTGGGGGGTTCATCCTCCAAATAGTAGATTAGGTTATGCAGAACAATCTTTAGTATGGGGCCGACTAAAAAAAAATCATGTTAAGAGGTTTCGCAAGCGCGATCTTTGAAAAAAGTCCACTTTCAAAAGATTTGATTTTAAATAAATTCTGGATCCAAAAATTTTCATAAAACTTATATATTTTATATTTTTTTAATTTTGTTTGAGTTGAATACTATCTATCTATCTAAGGGTCCGGCGCCGATTGACCGACGCATAGGGCTGAGATAAAAGATCTCCACTGCTGGCGATCTGGAGCCAGCGTCTTCACTTGCTGCCAGCCAAGGTTCTCGTCAACTGTGCGGATTTCAGCGGCTAGACTTCGCCGCCACGAGCTTTTGGGCCTGCCTCTTCTTCGATGCCCATCTGGATTCCAATCAAGCGCCTCTCTGCAAATCTCGTTTTCATCTCTTCGCAGCGTGTGCCCAATCCATCTCCACTTACGTTCCCGAATCTCGATTTCTAGCGCCTTTTGATGACACCGGCGATGAAGTTCAACGTTTGAGATCCAGTTGCCAGGCCACCAAGCGCGGATGATGTTCCGCAGGCAGCGATTCACAAAAACTTGCAGTTTTCGCGTCGTCACCGCATATGTGCACCAAGTTTCACACCCGTACAGCAATACGGATTTGACGTTTGAGTTGATGATTCGGATCTTAGTTCGTAGAGAGATCTGGCGTGAGCGCCAGATGTTTCGGAGACTCGCAAACGCAAATCGGGCTTTTCTGATCCGGGTTTCGGAGTCCTTCTTGGTACCACCATCAGGCGTGATCTGGCTACCAAGATACTGGAAGCACTCCACTGTCTCAACCTGTTGTCCAGCTACCACGAAATTGGAACGATTTTCTGTGTTGATTTCCATCGACTTGGTCTTTCCGACATTGATTTTGAGACCTGCTGCCTTGGAGCTTTCGGTGAGGTCGTCGAGTTTGCTCTGCATGTCTTGTTGTGTTTAGGCGAGCAAAACAATATCGTCTGCCAGGTCAAGGTCGTTCAGTTGCTCAATCGCTGAAGGATTCCACGGCAATCCTCGGTTTGGTCTACAGTCAATCGATCCAGTCAAGATCTCATCCGTTACGATGAGAAAAAGCAGCGGTGACAAAATACATCCTTGTCTCACCCCAGCAGGTTGGTTCGGACAAGACACCGTCGTGCAAGACCTTGCACGAAAATGCCTCGTACTGTGCTTCGATGAGATGGAATAGTTTCTCTGGGACCCCTCGTCGTCTAAGAGCAGCCCAGATGTTTTCGTGGTTCAGTCGGTCAAATGCTTTTTCGAAATCAACGAACACCAGCAGAAGAGAGTCCTGGAATTCGTTGATTTGTTCCAGTATTATTCGTAGCGTTGTGATGTGGTCCACACATGATCGTCCGGATCGGAATCCAGCTTGTTGCCGTCGGAGTGTAGCGTCGATTTTCTCCTGGATCCTGTTCAGGATCACTTTGCAGAGTACTTTGAGGGTTGTACAGATCAAAGTTATGCCACGCCAGTTACCACACTCTGTTAGGTCTCCTTTCTTTGGGACCTTTACGAGGATACCCTGCATCCAGTCGGCCGGGAATGTTGCAGTATCCCAAATGTCAGCGAAAAGACGGTGCAACATTTGTGCTGACAAGGCAGGGTCGGCTTTGAGCATTTCAGCTGGAATGCAATCGATTCCAGGCGCTTTGTTGGATTTCATGTCCTTGATTGTCGCTTCTATTTCAGCCAGCGAGGGCGCTTCCGAGTTGACGCCATTAATACGACTTACTGTGGGCGCCTCGAGCTGCGGGTTCTGTTGGCCATTGCTATTTGTAACTCGGAAAATTTGTTCAAAATGCTCAGTCCAACGCTTGAGCTGATCTGTTCGATCTGTCAGCAGCTGACCTGCTCGGTCTTCAGCGGCATTCTTGTATTAGTCCTTGCACCACTAAGGCGGCGAGAAATATCATATAATAATCGGATAATTCCAATGGCGGCGGCTCTATCTCCCTCTTCGGCTAGGGAGTTTGTCCAGGCTCTCTTGTCTCGTCTACGAGCTCGTTTAACTGCCTTTTCAAGCTCCGCATATCGTAAGCGGGAGGCTGCTTTGGCTGACCCGGTACATGCCTGCTCAATTCCAACTTTCGCCTTTCTCCGATCATCGATCATCCTCCAGGTTTCATCCGACATCCATTCACTTCGTCTTCCACAAACTTTACTGAGAGTACCATGACTCGTCGTGATAAAGGCATTCTTGATTCCACACCACTGTTCTTCGACTGTTCCGTCTGTCGGCAGCTCCGAGGCTCGGGATTCTAGCTGTTCAACGTATGGCCTTTTCACCTCTGGATTCTCCAACCGGCGGACGTTGTATCGACACCCGACTTTCTCCTCGCGCCGTTGGACACGCGCAACTCTCAGACGTATTTCGCCAAGGACGAGGTGATGGTCAGATGCAATATCTGCGCTTCGTTTGTTGCGGACATCAAGAAGGCTCCTTCTCCATTTTCGGCTGATGCAGATGTGGTCAATTTGATTTTCTGTTCGGCCATCTCGGGATACCCAAGTGACCTTATGTGCTGGTCGATGGGGGAAGAGCGATCCACCGATCACCATGTTGTTGTTGCCACAAAATTCTACAAACAGCTCTCCGTTTTCGCTCATCTGTCCTAAGCCATGGAGCCCCATGATGCGCTCAAAGTCCTGATTATCGGAGCCAATCTTTGCGTTGAAGTCGCCTAAGTGCATTTGAATGTCACCCTTCGGAATTCTCTCAACCACGCTGTTCAATTGACTGTAAAACAGCTCTTTCTCCTGCAAATCGGCAACGTCAGTTGGCGCATAACACTGGACCATTGTAAGGTTTCTAACCCGTGTTCTGAATCTGGCTACGATTATTCTTTCGTTGATCGGTTCCAATCTTATGAGTGCCGCATGGGCCTGCGGGCTTAATAGGAAACCAACTCCTCGTTCCCGTGTAGCGTGTTCTCCTCGTATGCCAGAGTAAAGCAGTACTTGCCCGGACTGTGTCTTGTGTTCTCCAGTGTTAGGCCAACGGACTTCGCTCAGTCCCAATATCTCTAGCTTGAGGCGGCTAGCCTCTCTAGCAAGTTGAGCCAGCTTACCTGGCTGGGCAAGGGTCAAAACATTCCAATTTCCAATTCTAGTCCGTGTTTTCATGCTAAAAGTCGTTGCCAAAGTTCCAATTCGATTATTTCTTCTCTCAGTTTCCGTAACAATACAAGATATCAGGAGCAGTAGGTTGTTAGCCTAAAGTCCCTATCCCGCGATGGGGCTGCCATCTTGGACTTAGCTGGCGGGAGCCGCATTTCATAGATTCAGCAGCTCGCTGCGAGACAGACGCTGCTTGAGCCTCCCCTGGCCTGGAGAACAGACGCTCGGTTGTTGTTGCACGCCGTCCCTGACCTGGGGAACAGACGCGTGCGGCCACCTTCTCAGTCTGCATGCGACCAAAGCATCCACCGGGGTTGGGTACCCGATCTCCGCTTAGGTTACTCGCATCCCAGCCGGCACCACGGGGAGGTAGAGATAGGAGTTGTGAATAAGAGGTGATATGACCACTATGGGGTCTCGTGTTGCACATTATCCACCGTTTACCAGCCAATTTGGTCCAGTTTGGTCCAAAATGTTGTATTCAACTGACCAAAATGTGTACCAAGCGTAAAATGTTTTTGATACCAATGCCATCAAAAGATGCGGAATTTTGTACACTTAAACTTTGCTGAACAAAACAAGTTGTTTGTATCATCGTGTGAAGAGCTATTCACGGTTTAATCCTCAATAAAAATCACAATTGAGAATATTTTTTATTTAATTTATAAAATTTGTCTTAAAAAATACCTACTTTAAAACCAAAATACTTGCAAAAAAAAAATAATTTGATGGTTTAAGGGAGTCATCAGAAGGCTGTGATTCTTGCATTATAGCCTGTAACTTTTTCTAAAATGATTGTGATGTCGAAGTCGAAAAGGTGATCAGTACAATCATTTTAGAAAAAGTTACAGGCTATAATGCAAGAATCACAGCTGAAACTTTTTACATTAAGATTAGAGGTGACAACAATGTAGTCAATAGGCAGATAGACTCCTGTAATTTTAAGACAGCTTACGACTCTGTAATTAAAAAATTGTCACAAACTCTAACATACAAATGTAAACGAAAATCAAAACAAAATGTCCCGAATCAAACTAGTATAGACGAAGGCCAGAAGTTTTTAAGATTTTAAATATTGTAAATTTAGTTGAAAACTCATTGTTTAAAATATAATTTGAGTGTCCACTGAAAAGGAGCGAAAGCCATAGTAGCTCGAAACGTTTGGACAACTGGTAATAACGTTTTTGATTCTAAAATCCGCCGAAAAATGTCGATGATTTAAATCACATTAAAGCGCGACGATAAACAAAATTCCAATAAACGATTAAAGAAAACATTATTCAAGACATGTTTGGGGTAACAATAATTTTCAATAAATTTCCACAATCGAATAAACAATATAAAATCTAAATGCCGATTTCAAAAAGAAAGATCAGGTAAGCTTAAGGTACCATAATTTTTTTTTATGTTTTTTACCTGAAAATCATAAAAATCTTTTACAAAAATATATATATATTTTCAAGCGACGATCTTTTTTAATAATGTGATTTAGTGTTTTTGATTGCATGTTGGTTTGAATTGGTTCTCTATAGATTTTATAGAACCTGCAATTTTTTTTTAATTATTCAAAGACATTAAAAGATAGGTAAATAACATAACATAAAAATCAACCAACAAATAAGTAGTGAGTAAAAATAACTTGAGTAATATGGTTTCGTATGGCTGTGGCTGTGATGAATTTTTAATGTAATATTTCTTACGTAATATTTTCGGAAACCCCCCCCCCTACCCCCCTAGTAAGAGATCGTAAGCAAATGTGAAACCCCTCCACCCCCCTATGTGCTTACGTAATTAGTGAACAGCCCCTTAAAACAAAAAAGTTATGGCTGTTCAAAGATTATATTTTGGTTACAAATTGTCCTATAAAACGCAATGAGTAAAATGTACTCATTGTGTGTTAGACGACAATTTGCCACAAAAATACAATCTTTGAATAGCCACACCTTTTTTATTGAGGGTTAAACCGTGAATAGCTCTTCACACGATGATACAAACAACTTGTTTTGTTCAGCAAAGTTTAAGTGTAGGGGAGAGTGGGGTATCGTGGGCCATGGGGAAACGTGGGCCACTTTTAATATCTCAGCTGTGTGTTGAGGTAAAAATCTCAAACCAACTAACATCATCGTCGCTTTGCGTGAGTATATATTTCTATATGTTGTTGACTTAAATAAGCATCATAAGCTTCTTTTACATATTAAGCTAAAAAAAGTTAAAAAAATTTACTTACATAATTAAAAAAACACCCGCTACTTGCATCGATGGAGAACCTAAAGTTCATAACAAAAATATGCTCATACGCTTATGATCTCAGTTTTTTCATGATCTTTCACCTGGAAAAGGAATTTTTGATGAAACATCAATAAGTCACACAAACGCAACCAATTTCAAAATCATAGCTTGTGGGGAATCGTGGGCCATACATCTTGAACCACCTATATTTTTATGTTTTTATACACATTCAGAACTTAAAATACGTTTCTTCTATCTGCAAAGTTTTCTTATGCCAAATGAAGAGTTATGAAAAATATTTTGTCCATCCTATATAAGAAATTTTGCCAAAACGTTCGCAAGCCAGGTTTTGGAATCTATTCGATCATACACAGCTCTATTTTTTATTTCATCATCTGAAATTGCTTTAAAATAACGAAATGAGTTATGAAATCACAGTTTTGGGTCAACTCATAAGCTTTGCATATTATTTGATCAATTTGGATTTAGTGGCCCACGATTCCCCACCATTTTTCAAAATCCAAAAAATATCGCTTTTTTTTAAACAGTTAAAACTTGGGGAAAATAACTTACTAAAAATTTAAAAAAAAAACCTTATGATACCTTGAAAATGTAGAAATCGATCCCATTTTTTATTTTCATTGTATCTTTTATAATAAAGAAGTTATGGAACATCGAAAAAAAGTGGCCCACGATTCCCCACTCTCCCATACAAAATTCCGCATCTTTTGATGGCATTGGTATCAAAAATGTTTTACGCTTGGTACACATTTTGGTCAGTTGAATACAACATTTTTGGACCAAAAAAGTTTTTTTTTCTTGGAATCAGCTTGCGTGTTTTACATTTTGATACAAATTTGATTCATTTTTCATTTTTGACGTGTAGTATTTAACTCTAACAAAATTTAAAAAATATAAAATATATAAGTTTTATGAAAATTTTTGGATCCAGAATTTATTTAAAATCAAAACTTTTGAAAGTGGACTTTTTTCAAAGATCGCGCTTGCGGAACCTCTAAACATGATTTTTTTTAGTCGGCCCCATACAAAAGTCTCGGGGATCGATTCGAGGGCAAATGAAAATTCCCCGTGAATGTATGGTGATTGAAGGGCCGGACCGGGGGACTGAGATAGAGAAGATAAAGGGTGATACGGTCATAATTCGGTCAAGGGAAAACGCGTGTAAATCGGTGAAATCGTTTATTTAAAAAATCAAATTCAATTTCTTTTTCAAGTTAAATTAGTATAAAATTCAGGAAAAATATACAGTTAGGCTTCCGCTTTTCCAAATCCGAATTGCCGGGACTTACGCTTAACCCCTGCCATCAGATTTTGTACAGCCACCTTGTCCACCTTCTTCGCGTTTGCCGCAGAAAGCCAGTTTGCCTTGAACTGCTGCTTGTACTTAGCAGGTTTTTTGGTCTTCTTTAGGTTCCGCTTGACAATAGCCCAGTATTTCTCAATTGGGCGGAGCTCTGGCGTGTTGGGAGGGTTCTTGTCCTTGGAAACCACCTGCACGTTGTTGGCGGCGCACCACTCCATGGCCTTTTTACCGTAATGGCTAGACGGTTATTCAAACCCTCTTTCACGTAAATTTCTTGGTCCCGGAAGCTATGAAAAAGCTGCTTTTCAAGCCACGCACAGGTACAGATGGATTGCCAAACCAGATATTTCTTCGCGAACTTTGACAGTTTCATGTGCTTGAAAATATCTGCTACCTTTCCCCTTCCTTTTGCCGTATAAAACTCCTGTCCCGGAAGCTGCTTGTAGTCGGCTTTGACGTAGGTTTCGTCGTCCATTACCACGCAGTCAAACTTCGTCTGCATCATCGTGTACAGCCTCCGGGATCGCACTTTGGTGGTATTTTGTTCATCATCGCGATTTGGAGTCACTACCTTCTTGTAAGCAGTGATGGTAAATTTCGCCCGTCACGCTTGACCCGACTAGTTTTGTTTCATCAAACGACTGGCACTGTTCTCAATTGACGGAGCCTCACTACTCGCATGACGGACAAAGCACGACAACAATCAACATTTCTCCATCATCGACTGGCGAAGCTCCTACACATGGTCAAAATTTCTTCTGAGAGTGACTGGCAAATCTCTTCACACTTCGATCGGCTGCTGACGGCAGGTACAACTAATTGAACGACTTGCTGGCAGAGAGCAACAATAGCAATAAAAAACTGAAAACGAGCTTGCTGGCAGGAGCAACAATAATAATAAATGCTTTTCTTGTTCCTCTTTGGTCGTCTTCGGCTTGCTGGCAGGAGCAACAATAATAATAAATGCGTTTCTTTTTCGTCATCGGTCGTTTGAATGCGATTCCTTGACTAGGTTATAATTTTAGCTTCAAATGAATGGGGAATGAATGACTGGCAAACGAAGTGACTGGTCGTTAAGGAACAGTCAATTGAGTTTGACGGACCAAGAGGCTTCACAGTCACAGCTTCACGCCTCATGACGATGATATTTGCCAAGCCTGCTCGTCGATAGTCCGGCTCGTTTTTTGGCTCGATGCACGATTGTAGACGATACACCCAGCTTATTTGCGGCAGCTCGGAGAGAGAGGTTAGGGTTTCGCTTGAAACTACCGGCAACTCTCTTTGTCGTTCCCCCGATCCAGACTTCCTGGCTGTCGACAAACGTTCCCCAAACACTTCAATTACATTTGTAACGGTTGATTTGGCAACTTTTAGCGATTTTGCCAGCTTTGCGTGCGAGTAGCTCGAATTTTCGCGATGCGCGAGCATAATTTCGATACGCTGCTCTTCTTCCTTGGACGGCATTTTGACAACTGAAGAGTGAATTCCAAAATCAAAATAGGAGCAACATTCTACACACACACACCTTCATAATGAGGGGTGTTCAGGTTTTTTGAATGCAAAATTGAAAGAAATACGTCAAGTTGATATTGACCAAATTTTGACCGTATCACCCTTTACGTAGATAAACACAAATTGTGCAGGGTGCACAGAAATCCGAAATTATAGTTTTTACATTCTTCTAAAACTTTTTTGTGACTGTACTCTCTGGAGATTTTTATTTTTAGTTTTTCCAGACTTTCGAGATTATTCTGGGGCTCCTTTCAAACTCTTGTGAAAAAAAAATAAAATTCTCAAAAGGAATGCCAAACGTTAGTTTATAATAGTTAATCTGTATTTTATCACGTTAATTCAGTACAATTATGATATTAATTTTTTTATGACAGGGTTTTTGAAGCACATCCTTCATATTTTTCAGAGCTTGTTTTAAAATGTCCATTCTAGACCACAATCAATTGATCAATTATTTTCCTAATGTTTTGAAACCTGTTGCAAATAAATTTATTTTGGATTTTCCTTTAAAAAGCCATTTCTCCAGATATTTTGAAAATAATTACCGCCAGCATTCATAGAACATCAAATGCACAAATCGCGAGAAAGATTTTCCGCTAATTCTTCGGTTTGTGCATCGGCCAGGATCAAATTCAAAAGGTACGTGTCCAAATGGCACTCTACTTCATATTCCCAATCGTCGGACGGAAGTTCCTAGTGGCATGTAGAACAATCACGACAACGAATGGAAATAATCTTCCGGAAAAAATAACACGTTCCTCGGCCACCCCAGAGCTTGTGTCTATCCCAGCGGACTTTTTCCTGATTTTTTTTTTCATTCTGCCGTCATCGGTCATCATTAAAATAATGAATATTTACCAATTAATGATACGACAAATTTGCTACGTGCGCAGCATGAAAGCGACCAGATTTATCGGTTTCGATTTGCTTTTCAGAGATGGGATTTGCTGTTTCTGTTGAATTTTTCCCCCGAGGGATTTGGTTCCTCGTTGAATCGTTCTGTTTTGCTTTGAGCGATCAGAAATGAGCTATTTTAATAAACTACATATTTAAAAAAAATGTATTTTATTGGAACATCTATTAAAATACATGATTATATCATCGTTAAAACGAATTTGTTAAGGAAGGTATAATCGGAATGACATATTAACTACAGTAATGTCATTTCAATTAAGTAAAAGCCACAAACAATGCGAAAAGATAATTTCGCATTCGAAAAAAAAACCGCAGTAAAATAGCATTTACCACAGTAATGAACGATTAGGGCCACAACGAACTTCCTCAACCTAAAATTACTGGGCTACCAGCTATTACCTCGGCCTCGATCTGCAATTTCAACAGCCTGCAACACAGATAGGTAATTATCTTAGCTTTTTGAGTAGGTACCCAAATAAATAAGAAGTTGCAGTAAGTGAATGTTTTGTTTATTTTGTTGGAATATGTTTTGACACCAACTTGTTTCATCGGGGGTCTCTTCATACAAGGTCACACAGCAGAGAGATCCATTACGGGAAAGTGTTCTTACAGTCCAGATGCCCACTTGTTATTGATCCTTATCGGGGGCTGAAAATTATTGCTCAAATGAACGCGTGCGCTTACTTCAAAAACTGTGACAAGGGTTCTCAAAAATACAATGTATCGCGAACTTTTTACAGATTTTAGACATTTGATATGATGTATTAAATTAAAATATTCATTTGTTCTAAATATTTCGACTGGCAAAACTTGTTAAATATTGTTTAAAAAACACAAATGAACGCTCTCATGGCCCTAAATATCGCCTTGAAAATAACCGAACAGGACAAAAAAGATAAAAAACGAAGTATAACGAGATAAACGGGATAAAACGGAATTTAATCGGGAGTTAACGAAAAATCATGATAAAAAAACAAAAAAATATAAAAGATTATTTTATATAGTTAAGAAATGAGATAAAAAAAAAACAAAAATAATTTGAAACAAGAAGAAACTAATAAGTACAAGAAAAAATAAAACCAAACGAAGTAAAATTTAAAAAAAAATGAATGAATATACAATACAATATGAGGCCCTCAGAACCAAAGGGGTGTAAGTGACAAGTGGAGTTATTAACTCCAAACGATTTTTCATGTTTAAAACTATATTTGGTGTTTTTTTTCAGATTTTTAGAATTTCATTGAAATATTTTTACGTTTGATAGAAAAATTTAAAAAAAATCGAAAAATATACGGAAAATGATCAAACACAAAAACTTAAAAGCGTGTTTTCTCGAAATCAGCTTAAATGTACTTATATCCCTTTGGCTCCAAGGACCTTTTATTTTTATTAGAGACGTTTTAACTCCAAGGACCTATTATGATAAAATGAAATAAAATAATACAATACCAGATAAGGCAGGGTAATTAAAATTAAAAAAAAAAAAATAATAAAACAAGATAAATAATAAAAAATAAGGTAAGATATGAAAAAGTGAGAACAAAATAAAACAAGGAAAAAAAAAAAAAAAAAACAAAATAAAACAAGACGTAACAAGATGAAACGTAATGAAACAAAATAAAGCAATATAAAAAGATGAATAATAAATAAAATTAAAAAAAAAAAAAAAAAAAAAAAAAAAAAAAAAGGTTAAACATGATAAACAAGAGAATTGATTTTCATAATTTGTAAATTTCAGAACCCGAATTCAAGGAAATAGTCAAAATTGATAAAATTACAGAACTGACTATATTGACAAAACAAAATTTTCTATTTATGACACGTTTCGATTTGGATTTTTTATCAATTTTCTGGATGTTCAATGAGCTATTTTTTTTACACACATGCCAATGAAAGAAAAATTTGCATTATGTTACGCCCAAAAACTGTTGCATTCGGGGAACTTCTAAATACTTTGATTCAATAGGTTGTTGAGATATGGCACGTCGATATTTTGGATTTTTTTTGTGCATTTGGGAATTTCCGTGGACCTTAATATTTAACTGCATCAACAACGTACGTACTAAATAACTTAAAAAAGATAGCTATTTTTTTAAGCCTAATATATTTTTTTTTTCATCTCAACTCGAATCGAAATGCAGTTCTCGGATTGCACAACTTTTCGAGCAGATGAAAACAAATTGACTTGGAAGAATACTTGGATATTGGAAAAAGTTCTACGATTGTCTGAAACTCATCCCGATTTGCATTGGGAGGATAGGAAGAGGGGACTCCTACAGGGGCTCATAAATACTCGATTACTGATCAAGCGAGGGAATCAAATTTGGCAACGTATTTAGGTTAACGAAATGTTCCCAAGACGGTTTGAAGCTCTTTCCATCATCATCGATTAGCGAAACATAAAGGGAAAGGGGCTCTCATACAATTTTATGCACACGGAGGAAAAATTATAGTATTTCCAACAATAATCCACTTATATTCAATCATATATCTGAATGCTTCTCGGCTAACTATAATTATTAAAATTTCAACAATACATATAATAGACAATCTGATTGATTTCGTACATTCAACAATGTATATAATACATTCAACTATAGTTGTATGCTAAATTTTGTGCATTCAACTATAAATATAATAAATTCAACTATAATGCACGATTGATATTATATATTCAACAATTATTATTGGTCAGCTATAAATATTGTACATTTAATTTCTCTTTATATTGAAAGTTATCATATCTGAAGCACTTTTTCGGAATAATTTTATGGCTACGTTTTATTCTCCTTTAATTTATTATTTCAGCATTTTGCATCTGGTGCGTTTTAGCCGCCATGATGCTAGAAAACCTGACCGGAAATCCCGATATTCACGTTGTACTTTTTGCATCTTGATGCATGTTTGCCCAGGAAATTGTGGGTCCTAACTAATCGGTCCCGAAGATGTCCGTGCTTCTGCACCCGGCGAAGATTGACCTTGTGGGGGGAAAATTTACTCAATATCATGACATAAATCTATCATAAGCTGACTTACCATAATGCTAGTTTCCTGTGGGATCTTGCCAGGATCGTGTAAAAGAACGTCGAGACCCACGTCGATTTCCCGGGCAGCCAGAGTAGGTGTACTTTTCCCAATTCCAGGAACTGTCGGCCTTCTAGACGACCGCGGCCAGGAACTGGTAGAGGAAAATGTTTCCCCATCACCGGAGAGCGCTTGCATTTTGCCACCGACGTCAGGTACTATAGGCTGAGCCCTAAAAACAGCGATACGATCGCTACAGGGAACACGTATTGGGTCCCACACTTACTATTGTTTTTGTTTTTGCTGATGAACACTATAGTATTCAAGTAACACACAATCTATCATAACAATATAGTTTTATTTAATATATTTATTGTTCAATACCTAGAATTAATCATACATTTGTAGTTGAATCAACCATATTTACAATTGAATCAATTATACCACTACAGTTGAATCTATCATATTTACAGTTGAATCAATTATACCACTACAGTTGAATCTATTATATTTATAGTTGAATGCCTAAAATCAATGATACTATTGTAGTTGAATTTATCATATTGACAATTGAATCAATTCTACCACTACAGTTGAATCTATTATATTGATAGTTGAATGCCTAAAACCAATCATACAATCGTAGTTGAATCTATCATATCTACAGTTGAATCAATTATACCATTACAATTGAATCTATTATATTCATAGTTGATTGCATATAGTCAATCAGCAGTTTGTAGTTGAATCTGTTGTATTTATAGTTGAATGCATAAAATAAATCATACAGTTGAATGCATTATATCGATAGTTGATTGCGTAAGGACAATTAGAAGTTTGTAGTTGAATCTATTATATAAGTAGTTGAATGCGTAGTAGAATTAGTCATACGAAAGAATCCAAGTTTAGTAGGGGAGGGTTTTTTATATGGAAAAATGTTTCTATGCTTATTCGGGAACCCTAGAATGGGGAGGGATCAATAGGAAAGAGGGGGGCTCTTTTTGCATAACTCGATAACCCTTAAAGCAAATGAGGTCAAATTTTGCCATAGGAAAGTCTATGGAAATAAAAATATAAGACTCCTCCTTTCTCTTCAGTGGGGAGCTTGTAAAGAGAGGGAGATGCAGCCATACTTTTTTTAATTACTCGAGAAATGATCGAGCAAATTTAGCATGGAAGCGATTGGGGTACGAGAAACGTATTCTTGGTTATAAAACACGTGGACTCTTATAATTTTATTTAATGACTTGGAAAGTGATCAAAGAAATGGAACCAAATTTGGCTCCATTTATTGCGGCAGAATTTAGGAAGTTATGAATAAATAAAGACAGAATCTTAATTTTACATACAAAATAATGATTGTAAAACAAATTTTGTGACAGGTTTTGAAAATAGAAAAGAATATTTATGAATATAAGAATTCATCTGTTTTGTAAAATTTCCATCAATTTTAAAAGGTGTGGCAAAGCTCACCGGGTCAGCTAGTGATTCTTATAAAAAATCCGTTTCTGGCTAGAAAACCATACACTGGCGACATTGCAAAGAACTGTTAATCTGAAAATTTGACAAAAAAATTAAAGCATCATGTTTGTCAATCTGTTTGGTCAGTTCGAGTACTCATATTTTTCCACCTTAGACATTAACAGACACGGACATCAATGTCAACAACAACTTGAATAGAAAAAATAATATTTGTCTTTTTCTTATTTTTTTTTAAATAATTGATTCAAAGAAATTTGATTTAATTAATATAGAATGTTATTTATTTAAAGAAAAATGTTTTTTTTTGTTTCAATTGACCTGTGCTGTCATTTTGGAATTGAAGTTAATGGAATCCGGGTACAATAAACTGAATGACGGTTTGACCAAAAATAATATTCGTAGAATGTATTTTAAGATAATCGAACCGTAAAATTTAAAACTTATGCAATTTTTCTAATAAAAATGGTTTATTAATGAGTGTCTTTAATAAAAGTGTAACTGTTTTAAATTTGCTATCACATATGGGGAGTGCGGGTTTTGGCCGATTCCAAAATTTAAAATTGTGCTAAAACTGGTATACCTAAAACCAATATTTACCAATAATTGTACCTATGCAATCGCTCTAAAACTAAGTATAATTATTGGCCATCGATAAAATTTCCAGAACTTAGCTTTTATTTTTGATATTTCCTTTTAGTCCTGTAGATTTTTTTACAAAATGAGGTCCAAAAATTGCACAATTATCAAAAGTTTGAACTAGAAACAATTTGATTAGACTCATAAACAGGAATTTGGGAAAATATAAAATTTATTTATACTGGATTCCCAAAGGGCAAAGTTTGAAGTTTCGACGTATCGTCAATAGCAATAGTAAATACACACATTTTTCTCTGATTCTCAGTGGAATCTTAAGCGATATGAATTTGAACTAATTCTGACAACGCCACTCGTGTACAATTAACTGTCAAACTCTTTAGAACTGTGTCAAATTGTGTCCCAATCTCATCAGGATAAGGTTGCCAGATTATCCGGGTTTTCCCGGGTATTTAATACAATATTTGGGAACAGTCTGGCCTGGCCCGGTTGCCCGGATTTCATTGAAAAATGTCCGGATTTATTCACTTTATTTGGCAAATAAAAAAAAAACAAATTGTGTTGTAAAAAACATTATGTATGCCTCCAAAACGAAATTTTTTGAGCATAAAAATAATCATAAAATGTTTTTGTAAGCCAAGAATACAATTTGAAATCGGTCAATGAGCTTGGATGAAATTTTTTTTAAAGCTTTTTTGTTGATTTTTGTGCGGTAATATCTGAGTTTTGACAAAAATTGCCCGGGTATTGTTTTGTCGTCAATTTTGAAATCAAATGCCCGGATTTTTCAGGTTTTTATATAAAATTGCCCGGATTTGTCCAGCTCGGATACGTGCTGAAAAAAATCTAGAAACCTCAGTTTTGTACCAATCCTTATAACAGTTCTAAAAAAAAAGTTTGTTTAAACTGGTACAGTGGACCGTAACCCGGTGCAGTTGGTTTGATCGAAACTCTGGTCTAAACCAGCTGTTTGGACCAGGGATACAGTTGCCCTAATTTTCGAAGCACGTGCCACAGTAGACTGGTCCTATTTGTATGAGATTATTTTTCTAACATTTTATTCAACGCGGCACCCTCCATAATGGTGTCATTAGGTGACAAAGTGACTGTCAGTGATCACAAAATTTATAGTTCAAACAATAAGGAACAAGTTTGTAGAAGATTGTTAAGGGATCAGAGTTTACTGGAGTGAGATATTCCCAATTGAATGTGCGTTTTTTCGCATTTCGTTGATATTTCGTGTACGGTGCAGAGATCATTACACTAGTTTACAAAATTTAAAAAAATGCAAATTTATTGAATGACTCAGGTTTTAGATGTAAAGTCAGGTGCTGAATTCAAAAGTGAAATTTGAAAAATCGAAGAAAAACAGGGTGTGAGTTATGCTCAAAATATAATATTTATAGCACGTAGCATGTAGCTCGAAATATTTGGATTTATGTACAACTAATTGTTTTCGTTTAGCAAAATATTATATTTTGAGTTATTTTACATTACATTACGTGCTCGTGTCTTAATCAATTGAGCTGAAACTTTCATACAGTAATTTTGTCAACTTGTGTCACCAATCTGGGGGTGCCGCGTCGAAAATAAGGATTTTTTATTGTTATGGACCAGTCTAGTGCCACAGCGACCACCTGCATTACTCGAGATTAATTGAAAATCGGGGCCTGATTACTTGAGCACAGCCAATCGAAGGTGGCAAATCGTTTTATCCGTTCTAAGCGGACGACAACTTGCCGCTGCTTGGCCGCAGCATAATTTGAACAAAATTATGAACAAACACATGTACGCGGCCCATACATGCTGCAATAGAACAAATGCCACAAAAATGGTACAAAACAGTCGGTATCGCCCATGTTTACAAACAGATTCAAACATACGCCATTATTGGTAGGTAGCTAAAAATCTAGCTAGAAAATGTTAAGTTCAATTTGATATGAGCCGAACAACCAGATCGGAACCAAAACCAAAGCAATCCGGCCCGACTTGGTTGGTGAACGCCTTCTCCCCGGCCTGCTACGAGATTTATGTGCATTTTGTATTTTGTGCGGCCGAAATTCATTGGGTTGGCACGATAATCGAACGGTTTAGATCAGGGACAAAACCCGTCTTTTGTGAGCTGGCTGGCTGGCTGGAATTGAGGGGTTCCGTCGTCCGGTTTCGGTGTGGCGGGGTATTTATGTAGGTGCACTTTCCGAATCGTGCGCCCCTCGGCACTCTGTTGGCGGGTAGAATAATAATAACAAAAACAACAACTACAATAATAATAATAATAGTAATAATAATAATAAGCAGCAGTAATAATAAGCTTGGACCCGAGGAGAGACCAACAGCCATTGCATTTCGTCCGGGTATAGATTGGTAAGTTTTTGGGGAGTGCTCCAGTCCAGTACCAATAATACTACAAAACACTCTACATAGCTATCCTTATGCCGAGCACGCTCCGGGCCAGGCCGTGTGGTAAACGTTAATGAGATTGAACTATAAACTGACCGCTAACAATAATGAGAGAACCCACGTGAGCCCCGAAGAGCGCGGTCGGTTGAGGTCAGGACTAAATTAAGATAATTGTCATTGGCGAGCGAATTTGGAAGTTCTTGTGCTTTGACATTTGCTGGCTGGAATCGCGAGGGGAGACCCGAGGAGTCGATCGGTTAATTGTAGGTTTTCCTTACCTCCGAATTGAGTTTATGAGTGCTAGACGAAAAATCCATTTTCGGAAATTTTAACAAATAGTTAGTATCTTAGTTTTTACTAACCTAAAGCTCATTGTGGGTTTTTTTTCAATTCTTCATTTAGATAACAACATTTATTTTCCTATCATTTAATCAACTCTATGCAATATAATGATTTCAGTGATCAATAATTATAGGTTCTCATTTATACATCTATTTTTGCACTATAAAGACTTCACTTGAAAGACTGTTATCAATCAACTGTTTAAAACTTTTAATTGCGCAGTTGAAAATTGATCATATTTTCTGCAAATCCATTGAATTGTTAAAAAAAAAAGTTTGAAAAATATTTATACTTGAACTTATACTTATACTTATACTTATACTTATACTTATACTTATACTTATACTTATACTTATACTTATACTTATACTTATACTTATACTTATACTTATACTTATACTTATACTTATACTTATACTTATACTTATACTTATACTTATACTTATACTTATACTTATACTTATACTTATACTTATACTTATACTTATACTTATACTTATACTTATACTTATACTTATACTTATACTTATACTTATACTTATACTTATACTTATACTTATACTTATACTTATACTTATACTTATACTTATACTTATACTTATACTTATACTTATACTTATACTTATACTTATACTTATACTTATACTTATACTTATACTTATACTTATACTTATACTTATACTTATACTTATACTTATACTTATACTTATACTTATACTTATACTTATACTTATACTTATACTTATACTTATACTTATACTTATACTTATACTTATACTTATACTTATACTTATACTTATACTTATACTTATACTTATACTTATACTTATACTTATACTTATACTTATACTTATACTTATACTTATACTTATACTTATACTTATACTTATACTTATACTTATACTTATACTTATACTTATACTTATACTTATACTTATACTTATACTTATACTTATACTTATACTTATACTTATACTTATACTTATACTTATACTTATACTTATACTTATACTTATACTTATACTTATACTTATACTTATACTTATACTTATACTTATACTTATACTTATACTTATACTTATACTTATACTTATACTTATACTTATACTTATACTTATACTTATACTTATACTTATACTTATACTTATACTTATACTTATACTTATACTTATACTTATACTTATACTTATACTTATACCTCTACTTATACTTATACTTATACTTATACTTATACTTATACTTATACTTATACTTATACTTATACTTATACTTATACTTATACTTATACTTATACTTATACTTATACTTATACTTATACTTATACTTATACTTATACTTATACTTATACTTATAATTATACTTATACTTATACTTATACTTATACTTATACTTATACTTATACTTATACTTATACTTATACTTATACTTATACTTATACTTATACTTATACTTATACTTATACTTATACTTATACTTATACTTATACTTATATTTATACTTATACTTATACTTATACTTATACTCATACTTATACTTATACTTATACTTATACTTATACTTATACTTATACTTATACTTATACTTATACTTATACTTATACTTATACTTATACTTATACTTATACTTATACTTATACTCATACTTATACTTATACTTATACTTATACTTATACTTATACTTATACTCATACTTATACTTATACTTATACTTATACTTATACTTATACTCATACTTATATTTACCTTGTAGTAACTACTGTACTTCTATACTGACACATGAATTTCTCGTAATGTCTAAGTGGTTGGATTAAAATCCGTTTTTTTGCAATTTTCTCAAGTGTGTGGTAGAAAATTCTAATTGGAGCATTCTAATTGGAGCATTTCTGCACTTAGCCTTTAATGTCAGAAGACGTCTTGCGGGACCCAAGCACAAAAAATGCAAATCCGAGCATTAGGAGCGGGGAGGTAAGTGTACATATATTGATTTATAACAAGGATTATTATTTATCATATTGCAAAAGTTATTTTTTTTTTAATAATTTTTTTTCAATTTCTACAGAATTCCACTAATCAACTCGGTGGCAAGAGGTCCCAAAATTGTGTTTTTTTTTATCTCGATTAAGTAAATGACAGTGAACGTGTGTAACAATGTCAACAGTGATGATAATTAAAATATTTTTTTTTAATTTTGAAATTGAATTTATTTTCTTTTTTATATACCGAAAATAATATCGAAAAAATAAGAGAAAAGCCAAGAAATATTTAAAGGAGGTAGTGCAAAGGTATCCCTGCTCTAGTATTGGTACAGACTGTGTCGTCACAACCACGGGAAATCTGTTGATTTACTAGGAAATTCGCCTTTTTTGTTGATAATTCGAAGAATTTGCTGGAAATTTTCCATTTTTAAAACTTGTTATTCTATGTAGCTGTTTTCTAAGGTTTAATTAGCGTCCTTCTTCAAAACAGTCCACTGATAACGAGATAGTTTTAATTCACAAGGGAAAAAATAACAGATATGCAAACTGATTTTGGAAGAATTTTGCATCCTGATTTCGATTTTTGTCAGATTTTGTCTATCACTTCTGGTTTTGTTACGTTTAGTAATTTTAAAACTAATCCATTCAGAGTAAAATCGATCAATGATAACTGATGAAGTTACTAACCTACATGAACAACCAAAAATTATTATGTTTCTATTATTCTTTGTTCATTCAAATTATAGAGAAGAATGTCACAAAGTGACAAATTCTTGAAACAAAAAAAAGATACAGAATAAATATGTCTAGACAATCTTGTTCCGGAGATAAAACGGTGAATGATGGAAACTTGAGAAGAGAAGAGAATCTTTTCTGTGATATAGAACCTCAATTCTAATTTGACAATCTTATCATGAATTTCTTGTAAACGTAAGTGAAAATAGCACTGCTTTAGATTATGGAATGAGTTTAGATTTAGACATCTTATATGACTTTCTTCAGCATAAAAGTTCTCAATAGACCAGCTATATAAAAAGATAAGAAAAACAAGATTTGAAATTCTTATTTATATCAGAATTTCAGAAACGTATTAGTTTTAAATTCTTAAAGTAAAGTTTTGTTAAAATATTTTGTTCTAATTCTGATTTGATCATAACCTTTTGGAAAGAACTCGGCTGTTGAGGAAAGGATTTAGTTGTGTTATGGTAAAAGTTTAAGTGTTATTTTGAAAGATCTATCAAATGGTATCAAAAGTTCGTGTGCGTTCATAGGAATTTCTACCGCTGTATGGATCCCTTTTTTATTTTTAAGCAAAATAAAGTTCTACAAACTAATTCTAGACACTTCAAGTAATTCAACTAGGCCGAGTTTGTGAAATTCAGATCCACGATCGGTAAGTTATACTTAGTAGTTTAAATTTTGAATACCGGATATTTCTGAACGTAGAATAGTTTTTAGAGTGATAAAACATAATAAATTGAATACCTGTCGCTAAAGAATAAAACACATAGAAATTTGTACATGTTCAATGTTCATACACGACATACGAAAACATAGGATTTTTATCAAAGACACCCCAATACCCTTAACAAACCGAATATACTATACAACTACCAACCACAAACCAATGTTTCCCACGAAACATTGATTAGAACAATAAAATTTAACAACCAGTCGCCTGTCTAACAGTCCACTCCACACTAAGGCTCATTAATTAAATTATCACAGTCAATCAAAGCTAGCTCTGGCTCCGAAAAAAAATCATACGATGATCGCATTCACGCGTCCACAAACCAGTGTAACCAGAAGACAATAACGAATAATGGCGCACTGATCGATTGCCGACCAAGATGGTAATGACCCCTATTGAATCGGTACTCTGAATCACGACTAATTCAGGTAGCTCCTGAGTCCTGAGGAAGAGGATCTCATATGTAGGTACCTACTAGCCAACATTCAAGGTTTGATGACCTCCAACCTGGGATGCCCACAAAAAGTAACTACCCGAGTCGAGGCACATCCGAGACTCCTATAAGATCTTCATCCATCAATTACGGACACTAAGCAGGCCATCAGCCCTTTCATGGAGTCCTCTCCTATGTGTGCGGCCTGTTAAACTCAACTCTGTTATTAGCGTGGCCTGCTTAGATCGTTAACGGCTTCCAACAACCAACAACGGCACAGTTTTGAGGAACTATGATCACTTTTTCATTACATCGTTGTCGCTTAGGTCTTTTGTTCTGATGCTGTTGCTACTACCTATTATTCGAGAAGGGTTTTGATTTGATCAATGAAGACAACGAGGAAACTGGATCCTCGAAAATTAGAATCGTGGTCCAACACATCGGGCTAATTGAGCGCTAATTGGAATCCGTGTGGGTCGTAAATCAATCTTGCAGTTGATCTCTGGCCGAGACGAATGTTTTTTCCGACGACGCCGTGCATAACGAATCGTTGATCTTCTTAAACTCCGGCTAGCTAGAGAGGCTCCGGGTATGTTTCTGGGCCTCTCCATGAGCTAACAACATAAATAAGTAAGCTGGCAGTCGGTCAGTCCAAACCGCGGATATTGACAGATGATCGTCAACACTCACGCCGTTTCGTCACCCCCGGCGATGCGACATTGAAAATGAAACAGCAACAACCGCAAAACCGATTGTCCCCGTGTATGTATTAAATTGTTATGTAGCAACCTATTGAGCTTGTTCGCAATATCAAGTTTTCCGTCTGATGTCGGATGCACGTGTTCAATCTCACCAGAACACATGTATCGCACGATGATGCCCAGGAGAGGAGGAGATCGTGAATGAAAGAGGATATTGAATCTCGAAATGCAATCATAGAAGGCTGGTTGCTCTGATAATTCATCCTCGCCGTCTCGTCATCGGAACTTCATGCCCCGGTACCGTAAGAACGAACGAACTCATCTCGGTTCCATCCTTACCACTTAGTAGGCGGTCTTGGTGAGCAAAACCGAGAAAATAACAATCCGTTCAAGGTTCAGCGTGGAGATTGTTGTAGGAGGCGATCGCTTAGAGGTTAGCGTGTAAGGTATTTGAGTACATCACAAGTCACATTCCTTTTCATTCTGCGTGGAAATACAGGTAAACCTACCCTGTAGTATTTGCTTCAGATTGTGTGTTCTTCCAAGCTGCTGCAGCAGTGCTAAAGTGACGGTTTTACCGACAAAGTTCCTAAAGCATCAAGATGGGATTTTAATTGCATTGCGGACGAGTTAATGATCGGAAGCGAAGGTATAAGATAGAGATAATATATTAAAGTTATATTTATATGTTGTAATCGACATATCTTCACGAAGTTAAGCTTAGCGTTCTTGCGAAACACTTTAAAAAACTTCTGTGTGTTTTATGAGAGTGATTAAGGCAATTGCTCACAAAAACTTTATTTTTATTGATTCTTTATGCTACGAAAATAAAATAAAATTGAATCTTAATGAAATAACATGATGAGATAATAAATCATGTCATCATCAAATCAAATCATGATTTTTTTCCAGAAGAGTCCCTATAGGAATCCAAAATGATTTTGAAAATTTCAGGATGATCCCCTTGTTTACCTCATTTTCCATGTTCTCTATAAGTCATCATTTTTAAAAACGCAATATCTTCGGACTAAGAAGACCAATAAAAATATATTCGTTGTAGGTACCTATACACCCACAAATCAGATTCTACTCCAATCACATCCCGGCAATGTTATACAAACCGTGTGGAGCACATCACTCAGATTCCCCCTTTTTGACAGATTTAAGCTTTTTTCTTCAGATTTGAGCTTTCATCTCCTATGCTCTCAAGGCAAAACAAAGCTTAAATCTGAGGAAAAAAAAGCTTAAAAACGAGATTCACCAACACTTAGTTAAAAGATGTTGGTCACACGATACATAGATAAATCCTGTATCGTTGTCAAGACCTGACTCCAATGAACTTCCTTGGAGGTGGATCTATCGGTATAAGATTCTATGCCGGACCGGCATTAACAAGCTTTCTAATAACTGGCATTGTCCACCCAGCGCAACTGCATTGCATACCTATGTCTGAAAAAAAAACCAAATAAAACATATATATCCCATACCCTTTCACAAGACAAAGCAAAATGGAAACAATAAGCTAGCAAGGATATTATCGAGAGATGTGTAGAAGAGTATCGTGTGTATGTAAACAAACATTCGAGAAAAAAAACATTCTTTAAGTCTGTTCAATGGAACCTAGTCGAAACGGGTCGAAACAAGTAGAAATGGATTGACAGTTGATCACCTGTCTCTTTCCAATTGACTTCGACCGATTTCTACCAGGTCGAAACGAATCCGGCTGCCTAGCTGGATTGGTTTCGACTAGTTTCAACTTGCTTCATTGAACAATGACCAGACTAGTTTCGACCAAAACATTTAGCTCGTTGAACATCTACCAGTTGACAGAAACCAGTTGAATCCGATTTTTACCAACCGTTGAACGAAGCTTTTGTTTCCAACCGGTGGCTAAAAACCATCAGCCAAGATGAGCCGTGCGTGTGTATGTAAACCGGGCGGCAATACTCAGAAAAATAGTTTCTATTTTCCCATTCCTCCCGACCAAACGGCAGACGACCAATGCAGTGCGGTTTTTTGGTGATCGGCGGAAGCAGAAAGACATAACTATGACCTTCGTTTGCTAACCGACTCTGATGGTGCAAATGGGTAAGATATCGGACTGACAAGACGAAATGAGAATGTTACAGTGAATTCGGTTCTCTCTGTATTTTTTGGGATGAATTATCCAATAGGATGAAAATCCCATAACCAAGGTTGCCGAAATCACAGAAAAATCTGCAATTTCACAGAATGTTGAGCAAATTTTCATCACAGAATTTGTGACACAGAACACATAATTTTGAAAATTTTAACAGATTTCACAGAATTTTAGATTTTTGCATGGATTTCCAAATTTATCATTTTTTTGGCCAATACCAAATTAAGGTTTCTCATTATGCCCCTACAGTGACTGATTTTCAGCGTTTGGCAAAAAAGGTGTGGCAAATGGCTATTGAATTCTAAATCTTTTGATTCGAAATTGAAATTACATACAATTAGTGCTTCCATTTAGTCCGCTAGAGGATGCTGATGCTGATGGATGTATGGAGAAAATGACTGTGGTCAATATTTGTTAAGTAAACTGGGGAAACATTGATCACTGGGCTAACTATGATCAACATGAATTTTTTGCAGATAATCATCATTAACTAAGGCTGAAATTTAAATATCCGAAAACTGTTTTCTACGTTTGAAAGTCTATTAATTGAGTTACAAATTCATGCTTAATTTTATTTGCAGTTGAAGATTTTTTTATATTACTTAAAATGTAATTTTAAAGTTTGAAAATGTCTGTTTTTTCGAAAACTCACAAACAAACACCTCTCCTGATAAAATGATAGCCTTTAGAAGCAAATGGGTTGTTTTATGTGAAAGTTTAACTTTTTTCCTTTGTATAGGTATAATTTTAGTGTTAGTATTATGGTCATTTTGTAATAATTTTTGGATATTTGAAAAACGGACATTTTATATGAGAATGCCTGTATAGACAAACTGGCTAAAAACACTATCAAATGGTTCAGTTTGAAGAAAAAAAGATAATTTTTTTTCATTTTCATTTCATTTCAAGCGCAATAACTGAATCTCTCACTGAATGAACCGCCAAATTATTTCAAATTTACAGCACTTTTCAATCAATGACAATGACCTTAACCTGCGAACGAAATCGTATAAGACAGTTATTAGATTCATTCACTAAATTAAACACCCACCACAAGTTTGATCGATTTCAGAATACCTTGAGTAGGTATCTTAATAAGTAAGTTGCAAGAGTTGCTACTCTCGAAAAAACACACTTCTATTTACCAAAACCTTCAATGACCCAACGCCAATTTCTCAAGTTTCATCGCCGGTGGTGGCTGATTGAAATTTTCAACCATGTATCTTTTTCTTGAATTACTGCCTGTTTCAATTAGAAACTCCATTAGATACAGGTCCATATAATTACCCTTCCAGGAGCTTTCAATGAACGAGCATCTTTGAACCAAAAGTAAGAGACTCTTGCAGCAAGAGTTGGTACAGCAAGAAGTAATGAATAGCCAGATTCAATTATAGAGGAGCTCCAAATATCGAGTTGAGGAGCTACTTAGGGCTGTGGACTCACAAAAGCACAACACTTTTACCCGCTCAAATCTCGGTTGGCTCAGATGGCTGCTGGGCCAATTCATAATTTTGTCTAAATGGCGCGCAGTGCGTCGACGTCGTTCATGTTCTCGCAAAAATTAATTTCGAAACCGATTAGCTTAATTGATGTTCTAGAGGCGTGGATGGACGACGACGACGTATTATCCTGCGATGAATAGGACACAAGTTGGCCATGAGTTAGTCGCAGCAGCCTGCTGCGGTGTGGTCTCTAATATGGGTGGTTGAAGAAAAATGTTCATTCTGGGAACATGTTATAAAGTGCCCAAAATGGCCGCCGCCATTTTTGTGCTGCCACCACCCAGGGTGCCATAATTTTGTGAAGATGTCCTCGTTAGGCTGACCCTTGTCAGCCGATTTGCTGTGAAGAATTTCATAGAAGATCATAAAAAAGATAATGGCATACAAACATGCACCACACACAGTTTGAATAAATTTACAATTAGTGGAAACTTAATTAAGCCATTTTTGGGACGTCGCCAAAAGGGTCAAACACGGATCGCCAATGTGGCCGTTTTTTATCACGGCTCAAACGGCTTCATCTTCTAAAATATTTTGTTGCACTTTTCGTTCGACTGGGTTCGATTATAATTTCAGGCCAGCGACGACGGCAACGACGACGACAATAATAATGATGATGAGGGTGATTATTATTATCATGTTCGACACCCAAACGCTGCCGCTCGGACCCCGTCGGATATTTATTGAAGACGATTTTGTATCAAACTTGGGTCAGGTCTGCTAGAGCAGCGAGTGACCTTTAGAGCTGTTCTCTAGAGAAGGTCGTCTCTATTGACCTGATAAAGATGTTTGAAGACTCGCAGCTTGAAATTCAACGATCCTACCAAAACAATTTGTAAAAAATTCAAAAATATAGTTGTTGTACATAAAAGTACCCTCATTTTAAATACACACTATAATTCTATCATGATCAGGCTGGTTTTTAGAATAATACTAAATTTTAATTATAATTAATAAGTTTTTAGGGCTCACTCACTCACCTTGTTCGAGGTTTTTTACGACTCTACAAGTGCGCTTGTATCTAGCATAAAAACAAAACCTTAGATGAAGCACTACTAGAAAAGGTGTCTGTAGAAAATACAGTAGAACCTCGCTTATCCGAGCTCCGGTTATTTGTGCTTTCGCGTTATCCGAGCTACCATTTTCATACAGAATTGCTGTAAAGTTGCGATTCATGTCCGCAATGTATTGTTTTGCTATTTAATTGACGTGTTTTGTTATAAAAGTGGATTAAAGAGCATAACAAAACCCATGTAAATATATAACAAGCCATGTGCCTGGAGGTTATGCAATACCATAGTAAAATAAGGGGGTTTGCCAATGGATTTCGTGTAATCCGAGGTTTCACTTATCCGAGGTGGTCTTGCCTTAACTACCTCGAATAGCAGACCAGGTGTGCTTTGCTACACCTTCCATAATTTTATTAAATTTGCTAAAATAATTGAAATTCAGTTTTATTTCCTAGATAGCGTTTCGAACCGAATTTCAACATAATTTTGTTTGCTTCAAAACTGGAGGTTCGAATTTCAGTAAAAAGATGATTTAAAAATATTTTCTTAAAATGGATCTCTAAAATTTTTTTTTCAAGTTCTGAAACTTTTGATCTGTTTTTAAAAGCTTCATAGAATTTAAAATAATGTCAAAATGTATGTTTCAATAATATGGACTTCCAGCTCTTTTCCTCTTCCAATGTAAGAAGTGCTCACAAATTACTATAAAATCATTTTTATTTTCTATATGACGTAACATTTTGCTTTATCTTTTAGATTAATTTTCAAATTCAGCCAAATAGGGTAACGGACCTATTTTGGACCGCTTTGAGAAGTGGCTATGCTATTTTCTGGAATAAAAACTGCTTTATCCGTTCATTACGAAGATCAAGGCTTTTTCTATCGAAAAATATCGTCGTTTGTTGCAATGTAATAAGATTTAAGCCTAAAAACTCGTTTCTTCGTTCTTTACTCTGGTCAGTATTTTGGACCACCAGGTTTCTATTTTGGACCACCCTTTGGACCTATTTTGGACCACCCTTAAACTAAATAAGTTTTCTCTTCTAAATTTTGCTATATTTCGACAGCGATTGATGCGCAATTATGCGAATTATTCAGATAATTTTGTCTTTTCTTATTGTTATAATATTATCAAGTTTTGTTTTTTCGATAAGAATAGAGCAAAAACAGTAAATTTCCTCTGTTATATAGTGTGTTCCAAATGTTATATTTTGACAGCACACTGAAACCTCGACGAAATATGTTCTGCAGTGTTCAATACTGGCCAGTTGGTTTATCTTTAGGCTCAATTTTCAGAACGCAAATCTCCTTCAGGCGACCCAATGATAAGTTGAGAAAGTCTGACATCATGAACTTCGCGACATCAATTGATGCATTTTGACTTCCCAAACTTTAGTTGTTTTAGTTTGGCTTCAGTTCTGTAGATAGATTCAAAAAGATAAAAATGTGCGAGATTTATGCTATCTTTTTAGCCATCTAAAAGCCAGATTATTTTCACAAAAAATCACATTGTTCTAGGATAAAATTTATCGTTGGAGTAATTTTCCAACAGTTTTTTTTTTTTTAAATTGCATAACCACAGGGGCTGAAAAACTTGATTTTTAGAACTTTATCGCTAGTGAAATTTACACATTTCAACCACCCTTTCCCAAGTTTTGAAACATATATAGCTATAATTGAACATATGCTGGAATTTTACTGGCATTTTACTGGCAATCCTAAATGGTTGAATCTTTTATACCAAACTTTCAATAATTTTTCATGAAGCATAAAAAACAATAATAAATAAAATTTATGTATGTATGTATGTATGTATGGTTCCCCCATCGGTAGCAAGGTCCTGCCTATGTCTGTGTGGCTTGGCCTTCGAATTTCTTCTAGGGCTTCCACGGTCCGATGGATCGTCGAAGGAAGGCATCCAACCCTCAGAAACCTACAATGGCCGGCTACCCGTGCCGCTTGCAATAATTTATTCAGGTTCTTCCCAGATGAGGATAAAAGGATACGGAACGGAACAGTGCGGACAACTTTTTATTGTCTCACTATCTCACAGCGACACTAGTCTTTAGTATTACTGCGAGGGATCATATGAATCAAAATAATAAAAAAGAAAAAAATGAAGATAAATTAATTATAAGTATAAAATAAAACTTCAACCATTTAAAATCGTTTTGAAATTTTTCGTAAATTTTGACAAGAAAATATAATTTACCGAAAAAGTGAAATGAATTTTTGATTATAATCGTCTCTAGTATTGTCAACTTTATCATTAACAATTTTAAAAGTGTAATATGCTCAAAATAAATACCTTATTTACACAAAAAAAAACAATATAACGCGTAATTAAAACAAACTAACAATTAAAAATAAACACTAGCATGTAAAAACTTGATACAAAACGGTTATTCATACAAACAAGATGTTAAAATATTAAGGATGATATTCGAACCTAGATCAAACTTGAGTGATAATTTTAAACATACATATACCAGGTCAACAGAAAGGTACAATTTCAAACACTCGTAGACAATTTCGTTACTTGCTGATAAGAACATGGAGCATTCAAAATATTTAATTTCAAATAATTTATATTCGTCCGGCTTTCATACATCGCAAATCGAAGTTCATAATTCTCCATCAAATATGAGCATGACGGTTAATTCATTTAGCTAACTATTTTTAATTCAAATGGCACAACTCAATATCCAATATTTCATTAAATAAAATTGAAGTAATTGTTTGAGAATATGTTTATGTGGCAGCGCTGAATGATTATCTCTTTTCCCGGGTTCTGCTACTCGCCACCATTGTATTAATGGCAGGAACGTCGTTTTTCAATCAGCAGCAGAGGGAAAAAGAACACAACATATAAATCAGAATGATCTCACCAAATTTCTTTCGCCTTTGCAAGTTGCCGTCCTCGAATTGTGGTATCCTTCTCTCTCTTGGTGCTCACTTAACATTTTACAGCTCAACACTATGATCCCCTCTCACTCGCACTAACACTTAGCACTTGGGGTGAATCAAAATGCACATAAAATTTCACAACAAAGGCAGCCATTTTTCCAAATAAAATTAAAGCACTTCACATTCAGATTCTTTATTTATATGTAATGCATTCCCAATTTATTTAGTTGAACATAAAACTAGGCATTGGTTTGCATTCACTGGATTCGGATAAGATTCAAGAAAATTGCCCATATGCTGCACAGCAACCTAGCGAAAAATAGAACCGGACAAACGCGAAAACTGAACCGTACCGCACAGCATTCCACAGACAACTGACAATAATAAATAAAATTTATAAATAATTAATAAAAAATTGGTGCAAGTCCAAGTTTTCATGTTTTGAGGCTTCTTTAAGCTGTAGCTTTTAACAACTGCTTATCAAACAGTTGCCATTGATGTAGATTGTTAGATTAACGTGATTCAAAGCATAGTGCGCAAAAAGTAAGTTAAAACTATGATTGGCTTGGTTTTATGCCGATTAAAGTGAACCTCGTCTAATGGCGAGTTTGGGCTTTGACGAGTTGATTAAATAAAATCATTTTTAAATTCCAAATTTAATTCATAATGAGTGAATGAAATAGTGTGCATAATTCTTTCGTCTTTCGTCGTACAACGTCTTATTACGTTCATGAACATTTAACAGCAATTTTAATAACCAGGTTGAGTGGTCCAAAATAAGCCCCTAAGGAATAAAGTAGGACCTATTTTCGACATAGGTCAAATTGCTATTAAAACCAATTATTTTGCTTTTTCGAGCTTGCAAAATAGTTTTCACGTGTTTTGTCATAGCTGTGAACATGTAATTCATCACAGCTATGCAGCAAACCTCTTGAAAATTGACTCCAATAATGGCACGTCCTCCTGAAATGGCCTGAAAATTCGGTGCAACTGTGAAAAATCAAAACTTTATTTTCAATTGTCTCTCCGTTAACAGCCCGTTAATTTAAGTAAAATTTAGATGTGATAAGAATCATAAGAAATAGCTTTAACTATATTTGTTCAAAACTGTTATGAATAACATGATTTATGAGAGAAATATTGGCAAAAAGCTACAAGGTGGTCCAAAATATGTACCCGGTCCAAAATAAGTCCCTTACCCCAGAAATAAGGGAGGGTCTCAAATTTATCGTACCCAAACAACCTCTCTTCCTTTTGCTTGATATAAGTTCTCGATTTATTCCAACAAACTTGTATGGAAGTCCTTATTGGTTAAAAAGTTTTCAAGCAATGTATATGGAACTCTCTTAGTCGCTCCCTGTGTAAAGGTTTGTAAATGGAAAAAAATATCTCGTACCCAAATGCCTTCCCCTGTTAAAATCATGTTGACAATTTTTTTCGCCATGTAATAAACTTGTAGACATGACACGTTACAACTTGAAGTGATGACGATCAGCATTCGTCATAGTATGAAATCTAGCGACTTTTATACCGAAAATAACTATTTTTTTATTTCGTTTAGCAAAAAGTGCAAATTAAATTCATAGCTTAGCTTAGCTTAGCTTAGCTTAGCTTAGCTTGATTGGCTGCTCACATCCACCTTAAATCGTTGAACTTGAAATGCTTTGTCATCAAAACTCAATTTATAATGCATGTATTTTTTCCCTCTTTGTAAAACCTTACTCAATTAAAAATCAATTACTTTAATGAAATCTTTATTACACGCTATGCATTTCAAATCCCACGATCGCAGGCGTGGCTAAGTAGAACAGGTTCCTCATCGCCAATGGTTGCTACTCCGTGATTGACCGAGGCCACCAATTTTGTACAAAGGTCAAATGAATGGTGTCTGGGACTGACAGCACATTCACAATGCCCAAAACTGATGCTCTCTCTTTAAACATCAATAACGGCGCCGGCCACGTCCTAGCAGTCAATAGATAGATTGGAAAAAAAGAAAGGGATGAAAGAATGATTTTGTGCATCAGAACCGAGGTTACCTCTGCATCCTAGCAAAATAATTTTGGTTTGGAATTTGGGTATAAGGATATAATCAGGAGACACTTTTGACTAGTGCAATAGTTTTGGTTGTAAACCTCATTTAATATGCGTATGTTGTTTAATAAAGTTGAACAAATAATCAGATTTTTTTTCAAAGTTTTTTTTTTATTTCTTACTTTTTACCTATTTCGATAGAACAAGATTTTATAGGTATTTTTACTGCGTTAAAGTTAAAAAAAATCTGATCGAATTCAATGAAACTTTAATTTTTATATAAAAAAAACTGAAAAAAAAATTGAAATATAACATTACATGATATCAATTCATAAAGCCCCCCCCCCCCCATAAAATTAAAAACATAATCTAAAAAATTTCCTTATTTTTGTTCTAACCAAATAAAAAAAATAAATATTTAGATTTACATGTTAAGCAAAAACTAAATGAATTAATCTCACCTAAATTTCTGATTGTGCTACGCTTTCTGTTTTACATTCGAATTTCAAAACTATCATTTTAAATTATTATACAACAAAATTTTAAAACGAACACACACATACAGGATCTCAGCGAAACTTCATGTTTCTTTGAAGAGATCTAATTTACTTAACTCTAAGGCGTACATCTTTCAAGGATAAGATGGCTAGCATCTTACAAATGCTAAAACCACCGACCCACAGAAAGTGTACTATGTATGCCGTGACCGGGATTCGATCTCATGACCTCTGGCTTGGAAGACTTGAACGCTATCCTCTAGGCCACGGTCGGCAGCTAAGTTTATCAATGGCATAGAAATTTCTGATTTCTCACAAAACTCAATCAAAAGAATACCCGAGCAGACTTTGATGCCTGAATCGATAGCAAAAAGTAGCCAAAACGAGCTATCAATGCCAAAATGATAACAAAATTTAGTATCGCATTTTTCCGGATGGCATAATTAGGTTGCATTGAAGCATCAAAATATTTAAATTTGATGCCAAATCAATACCTAAATAAGGCATTGAGACCAAAATGAAAGCATTATTTGGTTTTGTTTTTTACTTGATAACAAAACAAGGCATCATTAGGGTTTCATTCATTACGATAGGGTAAAAAAGTGAGATCAAAATGATAGTATGATTTGGTATTAAATTTTCTGTGTTTAAAAATCAGATTTATTTAGGTGTTAATATTTAAATCTTACTGAACACAAACAGCAATTTTATTCGTTACAGCGTATTTTGGGTGTTGATTTTGAAGTGATTGCAAAAATAGATATCATTAAGGTATCATTATCTTGAAAACGAATCTTCGTAGATTTTGGTTAATTACGATGCCATTCGAAGAAAAATTTTCCCATGTGTAAAAAACGTGCAAACGAGGAAAACGCCATTGAAATTTGAGCAATATTTTACCGACAGTTTCTTCGTAATACAGATGCTAATTCTACGAAAAACTGTGACAACGCTACATTTTTTCTATCATTTGAAAAACTCGTATACCATATTAATATTTTTCTTAAAAATCAACTTGAACTGCTATTTGTTTATAAAAATGTATAATGGAGTATTGATCTTGTAAGTAGTGCCTATCGAAGTGTTCGTGGAAATCTCTTCTTTTTAAATCATTAAAGGCTTCTCGCTTCTCCCCTCCCACTATTTTAGTATTCTTCTCAGTGAAGAACACTACATTCAACAGTTTAAATTCACCCTGAGAGGATTATTTAAAAATATTTTCATTTTTCATAAAATTCTCTTTAGTGTGACATTTAACATTGAGACAACCATCATGATGAAAATTTTGTGGAAGTTCAGATGAAATTATACTTGTTTGTGTTTTTATTCGGAAGTTAACACTAAAAGAGACCGATTCCAGAAAAAAAAAACTGAAAATGACCCTAAAGTCACATGAAACAGTTTTGATTGGAACGGTAGTACGGTTGACTAAAAATATTTGTAATAAATCGGTTTTTATTTCTTTTTATTGAAACTCATGCGGTTAGTGATAAATCGTAAAAAATCTTGTTCTAAATATCGATATTTTTAACTTTCAACATTTTCGACACATTAAATTCTTAAAAACTTTTCGCATTATTTGTTGTTACGAAAAAAGACAATATAAATTTTATTGAAAATTTAACGATATTTTTGCAGTGCAGTATCGATTAAAAACAAAAGCGTCGTGAAAACGTTCAAAGCAAGGTGTTTGTATATATAGGAGGTGTTACCGTATGTAATATTCCTGTTTCAGCCATTTTGGTTTAGCCACTGCGGAACTCATGGAGTTTGGATACCAACAAATCACTGAACAGCTGAGCAAATATTTTTATGTTTGTAAACAAACTCATTGAGCGCCCCGAACACTCCTCGTCTGTGAAAGTTGGCTAACCTTGTGTTTCTAAAAACCTTGGTACAAAGGTTGGATATAAACAAAAACATCCGAAAACATCGGAATGTTTATTGTTTTGCGTTATTTTGTACCGTATTTAAAGTAAAATGTGTTCACTCCAGCTTCTTTTGGGCATAAATTGGAAATAGTGACAAGGAAAAAACTGAGAAGCCCAGTGGAATGTTTGTGTACAATGTAAACAAGCCGCTGAAGAATACTTCACTCTAATCAGTGAATGGACCAGGTAAAATTTCTTTGATCAGTCTTATTCTATGATAAGTAATATTTATTGTTTTTCAGAAAGGTTCTTCTCACTTCTGTTGCTCAATCAAACCCGCTGGGATGTGAAACAAAAAAAAAATTAATCATGAACCGCCAGCGTCTCTAGCGGGGTCGAAAAGTGGCCAACCAGTGCCAGCAGATCTGAAGTGGATTGTCGCCCAGACGGCCAGGTCGTGAGCTACGTAACTCTAAAATTGTGCTGAAACGATCCCACCATTCTCTGACAGAAATTCGGTTTGCCATGTCGATGAAAAATGGTAACTTTTATGGATGAGAAAGACTTACCCATTTATAAGTATGTTGTTGGCTCTGGTATATATATTTTTTCCATTGATTTTAGGCAAATACACCGATAGAGGCGATACAGGCTGGTGGTTTGCTCCGGTTCCCGATCTAATCGTAAGTGATCAATTATTTGTCACTTTACTTCATCTGACTCGCATGTTCACTACAAACATGCAAACCGACAAAAACTATTGTCGCTAGTGCTAGTTGGTTTCCTGTGTTTCAGTAGTAAAAGATTATTTTAAACATCGACCGACTTTTTGTACACCAACCAGAAACGCTACCCATCAAGAAAAGGAAGTTCGCTGAAGGAATCAATGATTGTGAGTTAAAGTTTTGTTTTCATAGAAAGTGTTACTAATTCTGCAACAATTTCCATCGATATATTTTCAACTTTTTTAGGTTTTATTCGCTCAGTTGAAAGAGCGAACCCGAATCGACAAGATCATTTATTAAAAGTCAGGACAATCATTCATGATTTATGATTGAACGGCTCAGCGAACGACCCCGGCCGGTAGTACTACCAAAATCGAACAGATCCCGGTTGTACTGCCAAAATCGGATCTTGTTTAAAATGGATCCTAACAACATCCAGCCGAAGTAGGTCATATACAATATTGTTTTAATTATTCTCAGCACATTGATTCCTTCTTTAAATGTAGGTACTAACTAGGAGCGTTTCTGTAACGTTCGCTGCGGTACGACTTCTGAGCCAACGAAGTCAAAGAGCTGGGTCGAAAGCTGGTGCAGAAACACGAGCAATTCGACTCAGAAGATCCTACAAAAATGTGTCCGTTCCATGCATTCTTCGTCTTCCAATGTCCGACATCGAAAACTGTGAATGACATGGTACAAATGCCTCAACGAAGATTTCGATTCAAGTCGTTTGTCGAGGGAACTTGTGACCGTTTTTAAACGACGCTAGCTGACCCATCGATTCCAGCAGGATTTGTTTAAACTGGCTTGCTTATTGTACAGGAATCATCCGGGAATAATTGTCCGAATCGAGGTAACGCATCGTCTCAACCATCATTATGGAAACAACACTTCATTGCGTGAATTGGAGGATGAAACCCTGAGAAGCTGAAAATTTTAGTAAGTATACTTTACTCAGTCATCTTTCGATTTTTTTAAATCAAGCCAAAGAAATCAGGATTAAAATGAAAAAAAAAAACAGATTCAGAACTTTTATTCATATTGAGCAATAAGATCGAAGGCCAAGAGAAATGATTATCTTAAATGATCATTCAATTCCGATTCTGATGAAAAATAAATAATAGAAATTGACATTTTGTTACATGATTAGTTTTTCTTGTGCTTCATATAAGTAGATTTTTTTTTTCAAATGAATGATGACTATTGGAATTTGCCAATTGGTGCATTGTCAATCAAAGCATTCGCATTTCGTACTTTGATCTTTTTCGCGTATTATCAATTGGAATTAACATTTTCCGGATTAACAAAGTGTGGATTGATCATGCACCGATTATGGTTCACCCGTTTAAACATTATTATTCAGGTTATTTAGTCGGATTCATAACACAATATATAAAAAAAAAAGGTAAATGTGATCTTCAAAATTAGCAAAACTTTTCATAATTGAAACCAAGTTTTCAGAAAAGTTGACTTATTTTAACTTTAATTATATCGTTGATAGAAAAAAATTGTAAATTTGATGCCGTTTGTTAGTAATTTTTTTTTTGCAAATCAGTTTTATTTTTTTTTTATTTTGTTTGATTTAAAATATTCAAGTCATGTCAGCATTATTATAAATAACATCCACTAACAATTCATAGTATCTTTAATTTATATTCTCTTATACAATTTGATTACAGATGGATTAAAAGAATTGGATCATTCGTGTTCACGCAGGTTCTCCAGTATAAAACGTTCACAATAATGAAAAAAAATACACATAGACATAGAAAGAATTTTTTTTGGCATAAGATTGTCATTAATTATTCCGATAACATGCAAAAAATAAAGTTATAAATCGAATCGAATTGTTTTAATGAAATGAATAAAAACATTAAAGTAATTTTCATTATTTATTGAATTGTTACCATGTCCATCGTACGTTTTTGTTGTAAGCATTTATTAACAAGGTTTGGTATAATTTTACAAAACGCAATGCAATTGATCTCTGATGCATTACATTAGCAACATATTTTTATTTCGAAGTACACAACTGAACAAGATTGAAGGCGTTTTTTACAATATATTGGTGTTTATCTGTTTTAAAATTGTTTATCGTTTTTATTGATGATTTATTATTAAACTGACTTAAATTTAGCAACGTTCACATTATATTTTTATGAAACATGCATAGAAGATGAATATAGAAAATCGCCTTTAATTATGCAAAAATTAGATGTGATGTATGTAATGTTCATGGTTCAGACGTATAACGAAAATTATTACAGTATTATTTTGCCATAAAATGAATGAATGATAAAAATCGCCTTAAATTATGCAACAAAAAAGAAATGGATATTTTCATGGTCCAGACAAATAACAAACGAAAACTAGCATGTTTGTTATTTGTCTAAACCATGACTATATCCACTTTATTTTTGTTGCATAATTTAAAGCAAATTTCATCATTCATTCATTTTATGGCAAATGAAACCAAATTATGCTATCATGCTCTGGACGTAAAATTTGGTATAATTTTTCCCGAATAAAGGTGGTACAATATCAAAATTTGGGTGTCGATTTTAATAGAAAGATTACACAGTGATGCCAAAATTTGGTGTTAATGGAAGCTTAGTGATGCCTCGTTTGGCAGCCCATTTAAAAGGGCATTGACATCATAACGATGCCAAATTTTGGCTGTGATTTATACCTAAAACTGGCATCATTATGCTCTCAAAACTAGATTCGAAACGTTGGCTAAACAAGGTATCATTAAGGTTTCAGTGAAACCTACACTTGACATGATTGAGGTATCCATATATGAAAAGTGAGACCCAAATTTTGGCATTGTACCACCTTTATTCGGGCAAAATGATACCTAAATTTACTTTCAAGGCATGATAGCAAAACTAGGTATAATTTTGCCATAAAAGTCTGCTCGGGTAGGCTTCAATAGAGCTGTAGGTACATTATTGTACACAATTTCATAAAATAAATGGTTTTATGCACTAGATTCCAAAGATTATGTAAAAGAACTTATTGTGCACTGTCTCTTCCCCATTTTTAGGGGAAAAACCTTGTTTTATCCCCTACATGTACTAAACTTAACCATTTAGAAAGTAATTAGATTTTATGTAGTCGGCTATACAAGAATGGAAATACTTAGCTTTGTCCCGTATTACGACGTCTTTTCGAACCTTTAGGCCATCATCAAGAAGGAAGTTTTTGCTCCAATTGTTCACCAGCTACAATTTTCGCCCTTTTCCGGAAAACAGTGACCAGGTTCTTTGATCCCTCTGGCTAAATTTGGCGTTTCATCCGAATGCAGTTTCAAGAATTTGCTAAATTTTCTCTTCTCAGAATTTCCCGTCAAAAAAAAACACACCCGTCACAAACAAACGTAGCCTACTCCTCTCCAAAAAGTGCAAATTAAATTCATATGGACAAACTGTAACTCAATGAATTATGGAAAAGAATGGTTTTTAAGGAGAAAAAATATGTTTAAATTTTGTTTCTCGGCCGAATTACAGCAAATTTTTTTTATGCTGAGGGCAGAAAAAGCAAATTTTCCAAAATTGAATTGATCCAAAAAAAATTCATGCTTCGGAAGTGGTATGAATATTTTCTAAAAATTTGCATGGAACATAACACAAAACCACGAAATTATGATTGTTGCGCCAAGAAGGGTAACAGTTCTCAAAGTTTCTTTTGCTTCTATTTTTTAATTTCAATTTCCAATTCAAATTTCAATTTTAATTCAGATACACCGAAGCAAATGCAAACGGATTGTACCATAATTGAACTTTTATAAATGTAAGAAACAGTTCTTAACAAACTCTTGTTGAAAGTTAAATACTCAAAAAATTCCAAAAGACTTTCATTAACAAAGATATTAATTTTGAATATCTGCTTCAGGTTCAACACACGGCATACCCCTTTCTGACCTTTCTCATATAAAGCTGAATAATTTTGGAGAGGAAATTCTTAAAAGGTAGATGTTTCATGGCTAAAAAGTGCGTTTGAACTTGTTCCACCGTGTGAAATGAAATGTAAAATGTGAAAAAAATGGATCAAATGTCTCTTCTGCTTCTCTGTTGCCAAAACATGTTAAACAAATTCATCAGTGAACAAATATACACTTTTCACACACTTCATAACACGCTCTTGGCTCATTTTCAACACCTTTCATGCTTCCTAATCTAATCTATCCATCTATAATTTTCATTACTTTCATTTGATATTTTTTCCTGAATGTATGCTTCACCGAAATGCCATTAATTATTAAATGTTGTTGTTGTTGTTGTATGTTTATTTTTAGAGGGTTTTTAGCCTTCAACTTTTACCCTCTCTTAATAACTAATGTTCGTGTACATTAAATTTGCTTAAATAAACTATTTTCTTTAAGAAACTTAACAAGGTTTTTCATGCACTCAATATTATCACAAATTATTTCTTCAAGGTTTTCACCAAACTTGAACTGTTTTCTTGAATCATCATATGACTTGCATTCCTTCAGTATATGTTCAACGGACAACGATGTATTGCATGGGGTGCAAATAGGTGCTGGATGTTTTGCTATCAGGTATCCATGAGTCAATCGGGTGTGCCCTATACGGATTCTTGTGATAACACGTTGTTCTTCTCGGTTTGATAGATCTTGCCATTTTCCAAGTTGAGGTTTTATCCTCCACAGTTTGTTTTCTGTTTTGGTCGTCCAAGCTTCTTGTTTGGGATACAAATAAACGAGATAATGCCCATGTTATTGCATCTTTGGCCGGAGTTCCAGTATCCCAGAGAACGTCACTGCTTCGCCCCAATTCCGCGAGTTTGTCTGCCTTTTCATTGCCAGCAATAGAACTGTGACCAGGTATCCAGACATATGTGACATTTTTTGTGTTAGAAAGATGCTCGATGAATTTTATAAACGCATGTGGGGATCCTTTTTCTAATGCTTCTAAAACGCTTGCTGAATCTGTGTAGCATACAGCATCATTTGAACATTGGTGTGTAGCACTGGCTAAAGCAGCAGCTTCAGCAGAAAAAATGGAACAGGTGTTTGGTAAGCGTTCTGAAATTTCCAAGTTAGGTCCTATAATTCCAATTCCAACTTTTCCGTTAGATACAGAACCATCCGTAAAAAAGGTTTGACATTGTCGGTATTTGTTGTTGTGAAGTTCGTGAAAAATTCTCCTTGCTGCGTCCTTATTGGACCCTGCTTTGCATCTTTTTTTTATAGACCAATCAATTTTCGGAATACGGGCGTTCCAGGATCGTCCTCCTTCAATAAGCTGTTCGCAAATAATTGGCAGTCGTTCATTGGTCAGTTGATTGAAAAATTGAACTGCTATCTTGAATAGAGTTTTCCCTTGGCTTGGATTTTGTACAACACAACATGCACGTCGAATTAAAATCGAACATAAAAAATGTTCGAAGTCTAATCTTCCACATTCTGCTACTATAGAGTCGATCGGTGAAGTTCGAAAAGCTCCTGATGAAATTCGTAAAACACTATTGTAAATAGGTTGTAATTTTGACACCTCTTCTGGTTTGAACATTTCGATGCCATGCATCATTTTTGACACAATTGTTGCCATTCCAATTTGTAAAATCGTTTGTCTGTTACCAAAGTGACTAATTGCCTGTAAAAAGTTGATCCTCGAGCTGCATGTTTTTCTAACTTCTCGAACATGAGTCAATGCGTTTCCCTTTCGATTTAAATGAATACCTAAAATTCGGATGCTTAAAACTTTAGGAATAGGTAACTCTTCTATTTTGATATTCTTTTTTTTGGAGAAACAATGGCGTGTCTTTCTTTGGCAAGTATGTAATAAGTTACTCTTATGCGCACTTATGCTGTAACCGATAGTTATTAAATTAAAAATCACTTTCGTACTTGAATTGTGTGTAAACAAAAAGTACAGTGTTTTTCAGTGAATAATTAAAAAAAATTGAAATTAATAAGTCAGATTGTTTATAGGCGCTTTCTTCACCGGGGCTCCAGTTTTTATGGCCTGTATGAGATGGTGAGTGCATTTAGGCCTACAATTGCTCTTGTCAAGGTCTTTTGAAGAGATATGGAGGATCAAACTGATGAAAATTTCAAAATACCTTTGTTGTTCAAGCCTTTGACCGAAATTCGCTGATTTTTCTCCAGATGGTTAAAAAGAAGCCTCATAAATACACTACTTTTAAAAACAGTTTAAATTCTCGAAAATTTTGCGAGTTATGAACTATTTTACGAGGAGAGAAAGTTACATCAAATAATGGATCCTCAAAGTTTTTGTTTGTATTGTTTACTATTATGGGAACTTGCTAACTATAAATAAACAAAGGGTCTCGAAAGTGCTGATACACTTAGGCGAACATATTCCCATCATTAGATTTGTGCCAAACATTGTAATTTTCTAAATTTTGAAAGTGTCCGTTTTACCCGTCTTTCCCCTACATTTTCCCACTTTCCTTTTTTTCATATTCATCAGTACTAAATTCTTATTTTTCAAACAACAATTGCTACTTTTAATTAACACGAATTTTAAATGGTTATATTTTTTTAAATCGTTTGATTTGATCGAAAAAATATCAATCTGGGTCACATCTAGGTGTCATTCATTACCATGTGCTGTACAAATGAGCTAAGAATCAAGAAGAAAAAACACATCTAGGCTGCATATCGCCACCACGTGCATTGAAAATATGGTTGGTTGAGAAATACGCGCCCGAATATTCCCACTAATCAGTATGCTATGCCATGGTTACTATTCCCTCGCGACGTTTACTCGACTCGACTCGACCATGGAGACGAAAAACAAATCGCCCATAGGAAAGAAAATTTCGAAAAAATGGATGACTTTAATTTAATTCAAAATACTACAAATTTAAATATTACGGACAATTGAATCGACTTATTGTTTATTTTATTCGATACTAGCTGATCCCGTACGAACTTCGTTTCGCTTTAAATCATTGGTACGTCAAAATGAGTTTAGAAAAAGAATTCGAAACATTCTTTCGACAATTTTGGGGAAAAAATTCAACAGTGTATAAAGTCGCTACTATTACTATTACTTGAAATTCAAATTAATCGGTTGATTGGCTTTTTATTAAAATTTATGTGAGAGTGTTTTCTTCTCGATCGATTGCAAAATCTAGACATTATGGCAGAAACATGTACTATTTGTTTATGTGCACGACTCTTTTACTTGACCTTCACACTTAAATTGGTATAAATTAACTGCCTCCAACAAAATTATTGCACAAAACACTGAACTTTCAATGAAACCCTCTTTTTCTGTCGCATGGCCCGAAATTCGATAATTGAAACCAAATTTACGTTCCTCAAAACTCTCTTGTGCCATTTTTTCTTTTCAAATTATGTGTAAAATAACGTCAGGAACTTGAAAACAGTGAACAGTGAATATAGACGCCCTTTTCACCGACCCTTGACACGTTGCTCATAGTTTATAATCCTCATCTGAACATTTTCATCTCAATCCGATGCATGATCACGACAATATCGCGAAAACAGTGAGCAACTGACATGGACGGCCTTTTTTTTGACCACGATTCAAAACTTGACACCTGAAATCAATTATCTTTTCTGTTAAACTCCCATGTGTCAATTTTCATTTCAATTCTATGCTCAATCAAGAGAATATCGTTAAAACAGTGAACAGATAATAACCCCTTTTGCCGACCCCTGAGTCAAGATTTGAAACCTGAAAGCAAAAGAGCGTCCCTCAAAACTCCTATGTAGAATAACGTTAAAATCGCAAAAACATTAAAGTTGGGTATGGACGACTCCTTCATCCGACTTCTGATCCACAATTCAAAACTTGAAATCGATTGCTCGTCCCTCAAAACACTCATGTGCTAATTTTGATCACAATACGAACTATAATAACGCCAATATCGCAAAAACATTAATCAGTGAATATGGACGACCCCTTTTGCCGACCTCTGACCCTAAATTTGATAACTGCAATCGATTGCTCGTCTCTCAAAACTCTCATGTGCAAATTTTCAACACAATCAGACGAAAAATAACGTCAATATCGCGAAAACAATATTTGTCTTGTATGGACGACCCCTTTCAGAAGGGGTCATCAAAAAATCTGAAAACATTTTTCATCCTTCCTGGATCTAATAAGTATCCATGCCAAATTTTAGACCTCTAGCTCTTAAGACGGCTGAGTCTATAGAGGACAAACAAACAAACAAACAAACAAACAAACAAACAAACAAACATACAGATAATTGCTTTTTATATATGTATATAGATATAGATAAACCGATTCGCATGGCTACAGCATATTCTAAAAATAATTTCATTAGAATTGTTTGGATCATTTTGGAGGAGTAGTACTACAAACACCGTTACAAGAGAATTTTATATAATAGATAGATAGAAGATAAAAAAAAACTTTTAAAAACTAGCTTAAGATGCGAGAAATCATGTCATCATTATTTTGTAATCATTAAAAGATAATTTTATTACAATAAATTAAGTTAAAAATTGATTCAGTGTGGTGTTATATAAATGTTGCATCAAACCTCGCTGTTGCATGATGCCCCGTTTGACGGTATTTCAGGTAATTTGACCTCTCAGACTGCTGAGAGTATTTGCCAGCCGATTTTTAAATTTTAGGATTGGAAGAGATTTTTGAGGCAAATTTCTTTGTTTTAATAGCTCTGTAACTAGTTTGAAATAATTTCAAAGTTTTTATGAGATTGTTGAGTAACCAGTTCAATAAATATTTAAAGTAAAAATAAAGAAAATAACCATCTCTGAAATTATAAAAACACATAAAAAATACATACATTTTAGAAGATTTAAAAAAAAAAATTAAAAAAAAAAAGTTGTAGAGGGGCCAAATATTTTAATTTTTGGTGGAAATGAACCGGGAAAAGCTCTTATTTCTGCCCATGCAAAAATTAGCGTTGATGTATTTTTTTTTTTCTTCTAAAAGTCCTTCTACGAAACACATCGTGGGGGTTTCATGCGATTTTCGGCTATTTACACAGCATTTTCAAGTTGAGCGAATGAAACCATCTTAGATTTCACATGGCGTCGGACAGCGAAATTCGACTTCTACACGTTTAGCCCTTTTCACCCAATACCCGTATTGTGGATGTCAAACAACAATTTTTTTCTCCAATTAGCTGGGTTCTTTCACTCATTACTCATATTGTAGAGTATTTCAAAGATTTTTCCATGTTTTTTTTTAATTTAACTCAAAAACATCACATATGACTTATCAAAAATGTGTAAAAATGGAAATTACAATTCGAACATGTGCAATCTAGCCTGAGCGTGTCCTGTTTGGACATCTTGATCGAGAACTGCCGCCTAATTTTAATACGCTTTTAAAATCAAATACTTCGTGCCTTTATAAAACATGCAAAAAAAGCTTGGGACAAACTTCTTAGTTTATGTTTTGTTGAAGTTTTAATAGAGCATTCAGAATTCATTCTAAACAACTTGAACAGACTTTTACTTTTACAGTTTAGTAACTTTTTAGAACTACCTGAAAACAAATCAAGAATCTAAGCATTTTTCATGACCATAATAAAACAGTTAAAGATCGGCATATAAAATACCATAATAAAACCATAATAAAACTTTCAAATACTAGTTGGCTTAATCTGTGTTACTTGAGATATTTCAATAATCCTTTCTAGGACTAATGCAAGAATGCCGCTAAAAGACCGAGCAGGTCAGTTATTGACCGATCGAACAGATCAGCTCAAACGATGGACTGAGCACTTCGAACAACTCTTCCGAGTCACGAATAGCGATGGCCAACAGAATCTGCAGCTCGAAGCGCCAACAGTAAGTCGCATAAATGGCGTCAACTCGGAAGCGCCCTCGCTGGCTGAAATAGAAGCGGCAATCAAAAACATGAAATCCAACAAAGCACCTGGGATCGATTGCATCCCTGCTGAAATGCTGAAAGCCGACCCTGCCCTGTCAGCACAAATGTTGCACCGTCTCTTCGCCGACATCTGGGATACTGCAACATTCCCGGCCGACTGGATGCAGGGTATCCTCGTAAAGGTCCCGAAGAAAGGAGACCTGACAGAGTGCGGTAACTGGCGAGGCATAACGTTGATCTGTACAACCCTCAAAGTACTCTGCAAAGTGATTCTGAACAGGATCCAGGAGAAAATAGACGCTACACTCCGACGGCAACAAGCTGGATTCCGATCTCGACGATCATGTGTGGACCACATCACAACGCTACGAATCATACTGGAACAAATCAACGAATTCCAGGACTCTCTTCTGCTGGTGTTCGTTGATTTCGAAAAAGCATTCGACCGACTTAACCATGAAAACATCTGGGCGGCTCTAAGGCGACGAGGGGTCCCAGAGAAACTAGTCCATCTCATCGAAGCACAGTATGAGGCATTTTCGTGCAAGGTCTTGCACGACGGTGTCTTGTCCGAACCAATCCCGGTAACTGCTGGAGTGAGACAAGGATGTATTCTATCACCGCTACTTTTTCTAATCGTAATGGATGAGATTCTGATTGGATCGATTGACTGTGCACCGAACCGAGGATTGCCGTGGAATCCTTCAACAATGGAGCAACTGAACGACCTTGACCTGGCTGACGATATTGTTTTGCTCGCCCAAACACAACCAGATATGCAGAGCAAACTCGACGACCTCACCGAAAGTTCCAAGGCAGCAGGTCTCAAAGTCAATGTCGGAAAGACCAAGTCGATGGAGATCAACACAGGAAATCCCTCCAGTTTCATGGTAGCTGGGCAACAAGTTGAGACAGTGGAGTGCTTCCAGTATCTTGGTAGCCAGATTACGCCTGATGGTGGTACCAGAAAAGACATCGAAACACGGATCAGAAAGGCCCGATTTGCGTTTGCGAGTCTCCGAAACATCTGGCGGTCACGCCAGATCTCTCTACGAACAAAAATCCGAATCTTCAACTCAAACGTCAAATCCGTATTGCTGTACGGGTGCGAAACTTGGTGCACATATGCGGTAACGACGCGAAAACTGCAAGTATTTGTAAACCGCTGCCTGCGGAATATCATCCGCGCTTGGTGGCCTGGCAACTGGATCTCGAATGAGGAACTACATCGCCGGTGTCATCAAAAGGCGCTAGAAATCGAGATTCGGGAACGTAAGTGGAGATGGATTGGGCACACGCTGCGAAGAGATGAAAACGAGATTTGCAGAGAGGCGCTAGATTGGAATCCAGAAGGTCATCGAAGAAGAGGCAGACCCAGAAATTCGTGGCGGCGAAGCCTAGCCGAACTGTCTGACGAGAATCTTGACTGGGACCAGGTGAAGACCAGGCTGGCTCCGGATCGTCAACAGTGGAGGTCTTTTACCACGGCCCTATGCACCGGAGGATCGGCGCGGGATCATTAAGTAAGTAAGTAAGTATTTAAACAAGTTGATAGGAAATTTGTGTTCTGATATCAATTTGTGATAATTTAGTCACTGATTTAGTGTTTAATATTAAATATTAAAAAAAAAACAAATCAATTGAGAAAATAATTCAAATTTTGAAAAAAAAAAACCCTGCATCCAATATATATATTGAACTAGTTGAAGCTGAGTTTCACCCGCTAAATTATTGGAGGCGTTAATAGGTAAAACTTTGCATATCATTACATAGCAGGGGCCTCCCGTCATAGATATGTATGCATATCTGTAAACAACATACGTGGAGAACGTAAGCTGTTCTTGGAAGCTAAATAAATAGTAGAATGGGAACGACAAAAAACAAACCGTTCAACTTATCAATGAAGGTCAGTGACATACCTCAACAGGAGCGCCTATATTTAGATGGCAAGAACGGCTTACAGAAAACTGTTATATAACGTTGCCGTGTCCCTTTGAATGTAAAGTAGACCTCACGACGAGGGCATAACTTCCTCGTTCGAATAAATCCACTCTCAAAGTTCATTGGAGGTTAGGTTGGGTTTAGATACAAGTAGGTATGTAGGTAGACACATTTCACGCACCTCACAGTTTATGACCCCTTTTACGCGATCTCGTTCACGCAGAACAAACAGGGAAGTAAGTATTAGGTACAACATTTAACGTTAGGGCCAGATTTGGAGCAAAAAAAAAGCTGTCTTCCGTCGTCGGCTCTGCGTGTGATCATGTTTGGTTGATGACTTCAGAAACAAAGCAGTTTCCAACAAATTGGAAAGGCTTAAGTTTGTGTTCGTATGGATGTGTCCAAACTGTTTTCGTATGTCCATTCGCAATCTTAAGCCTATATTATGCTCGCACAGCGAAGATCAACCGAACAAGGGTAATATTTATGGCCACGATTTTAACGGTCGAGAACCTGGCCGGATTGTCGCACGACCAAAATTTAGCACCCAAGAGGTCAAGTGCGGTAAACTAGACTCCAGCTAGGCATTTAACATGGTGGATGACTCCCACGAATCTTCGGCGCGAAATCATTGTCGCACACGATGGATCTTCTCTTCCTTATGGTTGAGTGCAGTGTGGCGCTCTTTTATCTCTTCTGTCATTCGTCTTCTAAACTCAGATACCCTGGACCCAAAGAAGCTCAGGTCGGGATGATACTGGCTGGTGTCGTTTTTAATAGAGTATAATTTGCGACTATTGTCAGTTAACTACCTCACCATCCACAGGTTATCATCTTCGGTGGGATCACATGACAAGTCAAACAGCGCTTTCGGCAAGATTCTTCTTCGATGAGGAAGCGCCGACATCCCGATGTTTATGACCAATTTTGGCCACTCTCCTACATCGCCCAAATCAAACGGAGGGATAACTACGTTTGTTGATGGCTTTTCGGGAACCCGGAACTGTTCTTTGGATCTGTACAAACGGTGTTATAAATTATTCTTTTATTACATTCGAAAAGGTGCAATTAAAATCAAATCAGTAGGGTGATTTGCCAATCGTTGCACAGCTAAGCACATGATTTTGGTGTTTATGCTGTATTTTAGTCATTTCCACCAAATTCACTCGATTTTTTTTGTCGATGCACTCATACTGGATTGGTCAATAAGATCCAAAAGTTCAAGTGTTTGAAAAAAGTGACATAAAAATTTAAAAAATCATTTAAAACAGCTTGTCTGTGCCCAATAGTTGCACAGGCAAATTTTGTGTCGTGCATAATGTTGTCCGATTTTTTCCAATGGTTGCACATTTGAAAAATCAGTCACCATGAGGTCGAATAGGCTTATATTAGTTACGAAAGCTTATTTTGAGAACTTCTAGTTCAAATGCAATCTAATTTTTAGACGGCCCCTTCTAAGGGGGGGGAGGGGGAGAGGGGTCTTCCATATAAACCGTCCAATGCACTGTCCAATTCCGATTCGGCAAAAAAAAACACAAAGCCGCCGGTTTGAGTGTCTGGAATAGCATTTATCACACGTGAAGTTTTCTCAGAAACTCAAATCCACCTCTTAATTTACCAAAAGCCATTTGAGTGGAGTGTTATTTAACTTAATTTACCCTGTGTTGAGCTTTTTTCTTTATATGTCCTGCCAACATAAAATTTTATGTCTTTCAAATCCCATAGAATGAACTGAAAGGTATTTAATGCTTAATTTTAAGTGGCTATTAACAGGTGAAAAGATTAGAGAACGTGATCTGTTTTGCCCCCTTTTACCCCTATGAAGAAGATGCGATTTTAAAAAACAAATGTTTTAGAACTCACTTGAAAGTCGATCGATTTTTACATAATGAATCTCAATTTAAAACTTGAAAATGGACACAACCATGCCCAAAGTTTCAGATCGTTTGACTGATTTATGCTCATGATATACAATTTTGTATAAGATTTTTTTTTCGAAAAGTTAATTGATTTAAATATCTTTTTCATATAAGTGGGTTTATTTGTAATTAATGCAACCTCTGTAGCATTTCATCAATTTTCAGGAAACAATCACATCACATTGAAATGCTTCCCAAGAGTTTTCCGGCTGAAAAACTGTTTTGGATCAAATTAAGTTTCACAAAGCTAAGACTGTTTAACTTTCTGGATGATAAGGGCCAAATAAAGCTTCACATAGATGTCTTCAGTGACGGCAACTCGACGGCAGATTCGAATTCCTGTCAAAATAGCACGTCAGATAAGTAATATTTCGGGTCTTCCAACCTTCGACTTCTAGTTTTTTGGGATTAAGGGTCGTAGTTTTCCTCCTGTATAATATTCTGACAATATTTATAACAATATCAAGGAGATCGTTGTTGACATGGAAAAAAATTCTTTTAGATCTGTCGTCACGAAATAAGAGAAACAGATTTTTTCAGAACAGCTTTTAGATTCTTTGCATAAAATGTTGAGTAAATGGTCGGGATAAAGGATTTCAAAATAAATTTGATAAAAAAGTAGTCTCTCAAAGCCAATGCACTTGAGTTGACTTTGACACTTTCCAGACAATGAAAATTGCACGACTTTAATACATACATTAGTTTTTTCAACGAGTTTAATAATTTCAAACCTTCATTTTTAAGATTTAACGGTAGAAAAAATAAACTTATGGATATATGACACAATAATTGAATTAATTATTAAAAATAAACATTGGGTGCAAAAAATGTGAAAATTCTGAGTGGAAAATAATTAATTAAAGCACAGAATTTACTAAAATTACTAGTTAAACATAAATATCCACTTATTCAGAAAAAAAACATGTCATATCAATAGACAATTAGAGTTGATATTGCCCAATCTTAAGATTAATTGTTTGCCAGCATGAGAAGAAGCAAAGTATTTCATGGAAAAAGTTATAACCATTTCGAAATAAAAAATCGTAATCCATTGAAAAATATTGTAAAATTGCAGGATTTGCTTTCAATTTCATGACATGTTTTTGCGAAAGTTTTAAATCATCATACTTAGGCCGGAACAAATTTCCAATCCTTCTTTTGTCACTCGGAGTTGGAACATCCCGAGGGGGGGGGGACAATAAAAAATAATGCGAAAAACAAATAAATTGGAATAAATTGCACGAAAGCTTGTATGCAACCAAATTGCATGCTCTTCTATTGCATAAAACTTATAAATCATGGATTTTTTTTATCGAAAAATTCAATAAAATCATGAAAACAAAATGTGAATTAACTTCCATCTTCCAAAATTTGGTTCTTAGTCTTGTAATTTTTCGGATATTTGAATTTTTATTTGAAATTTACCTAAAATATTTCAAACTTTATTTATTCCCCCCTTCGGTATTTTGGAAATTTCGAAGGGGGGGTGACAAAAGAAGAAATTGATATTTGTTCCAGCCTTATTGGCTATGCAAAGCAGTATAATGCGATTCTTATTTTCATCCGGTTAACCAGCTTTCAAGTTAGCTGTCAGAACACTGAAATTAAAAAATATTTACCTATTTTGAATTTTTTGTATGCCAACAAATATCATCTCTGGGGTAAAAGTTAGGTTTAGTTTTTGTTCACATGCAATGTTTTGCAAGAACCAAGAAATATTAAAAAAAATACAAAATTATGTTTTTTGAACTTTCAGTACATCTCTGATGGTTTTTGAATGAAAATTTTAATTTTTTCGTACAAGCCTCCGTACTAATTCAAAACACGTTGTTATCATTCAAGACTTAATCAATCGCTTCCAAAATTTTTATTGCTATTTTTAGCTGTAAAAACAACCAAACAAAGTTATTGGAGGTATACGAATTTATAAATTTGAAATTTCCAAACAAATTTTGCAGCGGAATTATGTACAACAATGGGGCAGGAGGAGATTGAGCGGACCAATTGTTGCACGATTCAACATATTTTCTGATTAAGTATGGACCATTTTTTTTTTTTTTCAAAATAATGTGTTAAAATTGTCTAACAAACGTTTCGTATAGAAAACTGATACGAAAAATGTTTTGTTCTGGCGTAAAACCTTATTTGCCGTAGAAGGAATGTTAAGGTTTTTGTTAACAATTAGCACAAAAGCCGCGCGAAAAAAACAATAAAAATTAAAACTGTCGTAAAATACACACTTACCAGCAGAAAATATCACAAAAGCCTCATATCATCAGAAAACATTCCGAATTACATGATTCAGTATTATTTTTGAGGAAAAGTTGAAAAACAGCTGAAATATTGACAATTTAAGTCATGCTGTGCAACAATGGGTTAGGGGACAACGATTGGCAAATCACCCTACTGCAAACCCAGACTGGTGGGAATCGCATCTCGCGACTCATTTCAATGTCAAGGTTTTTGGAGGCAGGTGCAAGCAATCTAGGAAGGCATTCTTCACAAACCTCCTTTACTACCACATTTTTTCCTGATTACTAACCTTCAAATTCTTCATCTCCGCTTTTTTTTTTGTTTCAGATGGCCGTGAGGAGAACATCCGTCAGAAGCGGGGCCGGAAGCCAAGAGTTTCGCAGTTCATCGATCCGGAACCGGCGCAAAACTTGGACGCAGCCGAACAGCAGCAGCAGCAGCGGGACAGCACGGCCGATACGGAACCGCAACCGGTGATACCGCCCGGTTTCCTAAGTCCCTCGGTGCAGGAGTACCTAGAGCTGGGCAAGTCGATCCCCGGTGAGTTTTTAATGTTTCAATGTTTTAAAAATGGTTGATAAATTTAAAACGAATTTTCAATGACTCATCGGAACCGATAGCTTTTAAAAAACTTACAAGGCCTATTTACCGCTACATATAGTTTCCCTATTCTGAATAACATCAGTCAACATAATTTACGCTTTTCCAGTAATTCAAGAGCTGATTTTGACAAATTCGAGCGCGCTGAGTTCAAATATGCACTTATTTAAGGGTTAATTTTAAGAAATATGCTAAGTTCATTCAAACAAAATTAAACTTTTTAAGAAAAACTGTAGAATTTACTAGGTTTGTTTCTCTTGAAGACTGGCTAATTTTAACTTCAGAAACAAATACAAAAGCTTTGTTTTTTATAAAATACGTGACAATTAAAAGAAATTTCACAAAAAAAAAGAATCTTCGCTTGCTTAAAGGCATAACATGGAAAAAAGTATAGTTTTTCCAACGATATTTCACTTATATTCAACTATATTTATGTTTAATTCTCGACCAATTATAAAAATTAAATGTTAAACTGGATGTATGAAAGATTATCTGATAAGGTTTCTGGATTCAACTTTCAATATAGTTGATTGAACTATACTTCTATGATTGTTCTATCGCCTTTAACTATAAATATATTATAATCAACTATATTCTTTGATTAACGTCGTGAGTTCAACTAGAGATATAGTTCATTCAACTATATTTTTATAGTTGATTTTATGCAATCAACTATAGATACAGTTGAATCAACTATATTTTTATAGTTGGTTTTATGCGATCAACTATAGATACAGTTGAATCAAATGTTTTTATGATTGATTTTATGCACATTTAACTATATTTCTATAGTAGGATGTATGCTTGAACTATACAAGATAGTAGAATATTTAATTTTACCATTGAAAATTTATTTCAAATAGTTTATGCAGAATTGAAGCATTTATGTAAGTCAATATTGAGTTTTTATAAACTGTCCCTCGCTCACATCGGTTGGTTTGATTTGGAAAAATCCCATTCGGTCGATAGGGTTGACTAGTTTTTTTTCCTGAACGTCTTTCGATCCAGTTGCCTCTGCAATTAGGTGGTTCGTAATCTTGCTAGCTTAGGAGGTATCCCTTTTAATAGTACAGGTCGGACTCGATTATCCGGAGTATTGATTTTTTTTTCACTCCGGATAATCGAATCTTCCGGATAATCGAATCATAAAAAAATGTTTTTTTTTTCAGTCTGAGGACGTTAAATTGTAATTTTTTTGTGCATTATTTTTGTAAAATGCAGTGGCGTATAGCCAGAAATCATTTTTATAGGAAAAAGGGGTAAAGTCGTGATAAGAAAAAAAAACAAATATGTAATATTAAACAATTACTGGTTTCACTTTACCTTGAACTGACACATCTCGGAAGTGATTTTTGATGTAACAAAAAAGAATATCAAAAGGGGAACATACTGAACTGACACCCTAGCTTAAGTCCCTCTTTTTCTTACTACTTTCACGTTTGTACATTTGATCATACTCTGTAAATAAACTAAAATACATTTCAAAATCCACTCATTTTCAACCGAAGACAATCGATAATTAATTAATTAAATAATAAATTATTAGCCCGTTACTTCCCACGATTTTTTTTTAAATATTTAAACAACAAAAAAGCTTTTGTAAGGAAAGAGCTTGAACAAAAGTTGTTCCCCATGGTCCCAAAAGTTGTAATTCGTTGGAAAAAGTTTTTGATTGTTTCAATAGTTGTTAGATTGTTTTTCAATAGTTACTATATCTAAATTTCAAGAAGGCTTATAGACAAACACAATAAGTACACAAGGAAGTTTATAAAATTATTGACTGCATCATAGTAGATTTAGAAACGTGATAAAGACGCAAATGTTGTGGATCACTTGTGCTACCATGGGATGTAGAGAGTTAAATACATTGACAACTCTTATTCTTACGCCTCCTGTTCCTAGCTACGTTCTTGCTTGACCACATATTTATATTATGTATTATAGAGTTAATGAGTTTGATCTAAAACAATACACTGTGGATAACCGAGTTTTAATATAAAGTACAACTACTATACTAGTCCCTGAACCCCACTAACTCCGTCCAAAGCTGATAAAAATATTATTTAGTGAATTATAGTACTAAATTATTTAAAAAATCAAAATGAAAATTAAAAAAAAAAATTTATTTTAAAATTCCGGATAATCGAGTCTAAAATTCCGGATAATCGAACTCCGGATAATCGAGTCTCCGGATAATCGAGTCTCCGGATAATCGAGTCCGACCTGTACCTACTCTTTTTTTGATAAAAAAAAATGGGTGTACTCTTCTTTTTGTGAATTTTACCAAATGTACTCTTTTTTGTTATTATCAAAATCAACATTTAGTTTGTAATTACATTTCAAAAAGCGTGGTCCTACTCCGGAGAAGAGAAAAAGTATCGTGCACAAGTGGTCTAATGTAAGTGGAAACTTATTGAGAAAATTGGCCAAGAAGAGGATGTGGGCGTCGGAGCGGTACGACAGCTATAAAAAAATATGATGCACATTGTACATTTGAAGATGAACCGAGGAGTGATTGAAAATCTGGTTCTGTAAGTCCTGCTATCGACAAAAAGGTCAGGGATTCCTACAAACAGAAATCATCGGCTTCTCAAGACGTACCGGAAGCAGCAAAAATCCTAGAAGGAACCAAAATCAAGCCGCTTCTGTCAAACCAAGAGCCCTTACACTGTATGATTCAATATTTTGCCAAGATTCTGGGTGCATTATCATGAATGATGAACAGTATGTGAAATTGGACTACAAAACCCTTCCTGGACCACAATACTACACTGTACGCAAGGACAATGATATCTCCGAAGCGGAGAAGGCCATTTTCACCGAAAAAAAATGGCAAGAACCTATATATCTAACCCGTACGTCCGTACCCGTACGTAGTGAGCGTTTTCGATCATTGAAGAAGGTAGTAAGTTGCTATCGAAACACCGGTACATGAACTTTTCATTTACCGTGATGAATTAACAGGAATCTTTCGATTGCTTTGATTCAGTTGAATCATTCAACCAAGTAGGCTCACAACACAACAGAATGAATGAGGAAGTGATAAAAAAAAGTCATTTACTTGACTGATTCATTGACTGGTTCGTCTAGCTGACTTATAAATAGGCTTGACTTCATTTATACGAGGTAGAAAAGCTGCCCACCGGTAAAATAAACAAAATACGGTGGTAAAATCGTGCGCAAAATATTTGGACTGCTTGTGGAGAGATATATTGAAAAATTTCGTAATGGACAGCAAAATGAACTCTTTAGCGCTCATCTGGCAGGTTTTCAACCAAAAACTTTTCGTTGACAAGTCTTGCCTGTATTTCCCGGAGATAAACAAGGATAAAAAATTGAAAAAATTAATGTCTTGAGGAGGCTAACGATCTGCGGAAACCGCAAACTACTCATTCTTTCATAACGATTGACAGGATGGATGGCTAAAAATACAAAGAAGACTGCCTCCAAATGCGACCGTCTTCTCTGCAAAGCCCTCCAATAGATCCCGCAAAGTTTATACTATGTTGAACTTGGATCTGG
>NC_073691.1:58164322-58189745 GCF_029784155.1 Uranotaenia lowii | reverse complement strand
GAAGGCTTGTACAGTGTTCGGTGATGAATAATTTTCTCGCGTTTATTTCGTACGTGTATTGCAATTCCGCGTTTGGACGTGTTTTCTCTTGGTTTACAGCGCACGATAAAAGTGTTTTGTACGTGTATGATAATTCCAATTTTAAATATTTCTAATGAGGTTAAATTCGGTTAGTTTTTTCTCTCTCTCCCTCTCCCTTTCTTTCGTTCTTGCTCTTCTCGTTTTAAACGCGTGATAAAATTCGGTGAGTTGCACCGGTGCCAAGACCGGTGTATGACAATGCCACGTTAGGACGTTTTTGCTCTAAATAAAAACGCGATGTACTCGACAGTGTGCGACGCGACGATCATTAAATATTTAACTTTGCTTTGATCACATCCCTTCCCAAAGGGAATCCAGATCTTACATATTTACCTTCCCCACTAACAAACCACCCTTCCTGTGACGACCGTGGAGATTTAGAGGTGTATTCGGTCTCTAGTAGCAACGGAAGTCGAACTAACAATCCTTCCCTTTTCCCGATGAACCGTAAGGACGTGGCCGGCGCCGTTATTGACCATATAAGATAAGGAACCTTCGAAACGTGTACACAGAAAATGGTAAGCTAATCCCAAGCCCCATTTATTTGGATCTATGTACAATTTTAATGGTTCTTGTCAATCACGGAGTAGCAACTACTGAAATGTACGGTTTATCTAAGCTCAAGCTAAGCTCAAGACGAAGCTTTTTAGACCCCAGGGTTTGAGAAATTCCAAAATGACCCCAAATCGACTCAGTCTAATGTATAGTCTCCCGAGTCAGAGCTGTTTACTATTATCATATTGTTAGCATTTTATTGATTTGTAAATAAGCAGTAAGGCTTATTTATTCCTGTTAACTCAAGTTCTTCAATTTAAGTTAGTCTTATTTCTTAAGTGTGATTCATCAGGGAGCTGCTGATGCCAGATCCCCATAAATTACCACACCCTGTGCATGTTCGATTGTCACCCGTCGTCCTAAGGTTTCATGTAAATTGATTTGCTACCTCGCCCGGGTGCCATTTTTTTCCTACTTCTTCTGTCGACGAAACTTCAGCCGTGGGTCCACGTTGACCTTTCCGAGGGAGTGTCTCGTGCCCTGCAGACGAAAAACGCCGACGGGGGTGCCCTTTTAATGCTATCTATCTTTTCAGCGCCACCCAAAAAAAAAACAGTAGATTTGTGAAATGGTTTCCCCATACCTAACTGAGATGAGCGATTAGCATTTCGATCGACATTAGAATATTCCAGCATGCATAGGTTGTACCCGGAAGGCGTTTCGTTCCGTTCAAAACGTGGCCCCCGTCTAAGGAGCGGACCCAAGAGTCTGTCTGTTTGTTTTGAGCTGGACCAGAGAGAAGGGAAACAGATGTTACCATCACGTCGTTTGGCAGATTGAACCTCATATACTGTGTCCCCAAAATCCTGGACGGATAATGACGAATCCGTAAACCTGGATGACACCGGCCAAGAACAACTAGAACACAGAAGTTCAAAACCACACCACACCGGGGTCAGATTTGCATACAATGCATCCGAGATGAGAGCAACACCGTCAGGTTCCGTTTCGGTGTGACACTTCAGCTTCCACCATCGTCATCATTTGCATGGACCAGAAGACGACACGTGTGGGTTCCAGTGCCAACATCAAACGGGACCACCCTGACCTGTCGGAAGGTGGATCAGGGGGTGGGTTGGTCCTCTTCATCGATTCCGAAAGTTTTCCGAGGCGATATGCGGTGATGGTTTGAAACTCGCCGCAAGCCAATTTCGAGAAAAAGATATCTGGCCAGGCCGGCTCTTTTCGATTCTCGGTCTGGATTCAAACAAACGTTGGACAATTCTGTCGAGCTTATCTAGAGAAATAATATCATTTGTCTGAATCTACTCCTCTGGGCGGAGATGGAAGAAATCCAAGGCCTGATGCAGTTCCGCAAATGAAATCCCAATCGGACGGCATACGGTCAAACAAAATTGATGTAGGTTCACATCCTATCCAGATTCCAGATTTGGGCCGCCGTAGGAAAACTGGGTGCCTGAGCGAGATTGAATTGGAAGAGTGCGGACAGGCAGGAGCAATGTAAGCAAAAGATCAACCCTCCGTTGCCGTCATCACAGTCATTAACAGATTCGAAGAACAATTCTCCGGAAAAGGTACCTACATAGGGTACACAGGTAAACCTCGACAAAACACGGGTTGGTTTTGTGGACCACAATCTATTCCATCGATAGGCGATAGACAGTTGTGGTGGTTGACAACTTGGCAAATCTTTCGAAATCTTTTGCCAATAGATACTTGAATGACTCTAGTTTACAGATGTTTTTCTTTGGCTTTTAGAAAGAAAAATATTTTGTAGATTGGCTAAAACAACTGATCTGTGCAAAATTTCAGCTCAATCGAACTTAAATTAGGGGTTAGACTGAGGCGATTTGGATCATTTTTTAATTTATCAAACCCTGGGGTCTAAAAGGCTTCGTCTTGGTTCAAAACTCATCCATGATTTTTTGCAGAATTTCTAAGAAACGTTTACACGAGTAAATTTGAACTTATAGGTTTGTGTGGGAAATTTAATATGATGTACTGAAAAATCAACATTGTTTTCGTTCCTTTTTTGGAACCTAGCCCGCTTATGGTGTTTGGGCCAATTTATAAATTTTTGAAAGGAAATTTTCCACTGAACAACTTTGCCGTAAAACCGAAAACAATTATTATCTGTTTAACAGGGGTATGTCTTTTGGCATTGAAAAACAATAAACTCAATTGACATCACTGCTGGTGCCTCGCGAAGTATTGCATGAAAATTAGTCATGCAATACCTCGATAGGCACCCAGCAGTGATGTCAATTTAATTTATTGTTTTTCAATGACAGATGACATGAATTTAATACCTCATAACTTTTTTGTCTTATAAGATACGAAAATATGATCTTGGACAAAGTTGTTCAGCTGCAAATTTCCTTTATGAAATTTATAAATTGGCACAAAACCACGAGCAGGCTCGGTTTCACAGTAGAAATAAAAAGGATGTTGATTTTTCAGTACAAAATCTTCATTTTTCCCATACAAACCTAAAAGTTCAAATTTACTCATGTAAACGTTACTTAAAAACTCAGCAAAAAATCATGGATAAGTTTGGAACCAGGGTTTGATAAATTCAAACATGAACCTAAATCGACACAGTCTTAAATTGGTTCATTTTCGATTCGATCTTGTCGATTTTTTAATATTCTTTTTCTTGTTATTTAGATCCAAATTTTCAATACTGATTCAATGTCAAAGAGTGCCATTTGATGGGCATTTAATCGGTTTCAAACTTAACATAAGATAGGCTTTTTTGGAATTTTTATATGGAAATCTGGAAAGAGAATCTCAATTAAAGCGGTAATGTTTGTAAGCATTTATTGCTACCAATAATAGAAGGTTGTTGCATCATGAAACTTCGTGTTCCTTTTTTGACCATTTTATAACAAAAAGTTCTCTTCTTTGTTAAAAAGAATAAACTCGATCTATCAGAGATCGATCCTCAAGCTTCACATTTTTAGGTGGATTGACCCTCCGACCCTCCATCTAAATCAATCTCGGAGGTTGATCTTTTCCTGAAAATCGAACAATCCTAGTTAGGACCCATTTCAGGCGACCACCCAACATTTCTGCAACTCTTATTTTTCATTATTTACAAAAAAAATACACTGTTTTTAAAGAAATTTTCCGAACGTCAGTTTTAATAACTACTTATTTCGTCATACTGTTTATTGAGAACGTACGAATGTGGACGAAATGTGGAATTTACAGAACAAATAATTAAAAAAGACGCGTGTTGTGAAGTCACGTCTTCAACCACTCATATCAATTACCTACTTTTTTATCGAGAAATTCAACTTTCAATATCGAAATCTATTGATATACAGTTGCGTTCAAAAAAGAATGAAATCGCGTGAAGCTGTGCACCCACTTCCAACTTTGACAAGCTGCCATTTCTCTCTCGGTTTATATTTTTTCATGAAAATTTCACACAATCTAGTTCAACTATCCAACTAACACTCCACAAAATTTGAAGTCTTTACAATAACGAGCATCAAAGATACAGCTTTTCCCGTAAAAAAGGGAAATTTGGAATTGCTTCACTAAATTTGCTATATCTTTGACAATTTTCATCGAAAAATCTTGAAATTTGGTCCAAAGATGTGAAAATGTTTGATCTAATATCAGGCTAAGTTTCGTCAAAATCGATGAACGTGATCAAAAATGGTGCCGGATTGAAAATGAGGCTCATTATCTGCCAGCAGACGATTTCATTCTTTTTTGGACGGATGTTTGTATGGAAAACATCTTTATCCATGTATTCTTGGATTTTCCTTTCACAAAACCAAAATTGATCACAAAGAATGTTGTGAATAGCTCAAAACTTCATTCGTACTTTGTTTCGAAAGAGAAAATGTTTCAACAGGGTTAAAATTAAGATGAACAGAGTTTCAGAAATGACATGCTAATTATACCGAAAAACAAATTTGATCCACAATTAACGCGAATATTCTATTTGCTCTTGTGTTTCATTATCAGCTCTGTTGCAACAATTTCTATTTCTAAACAAAGCAGGAATGAAGTTTCTATCAATTTACAACATTCTTTGTGATAAATTTTGGTTTTGTGAAAGAAAAATCCAAGAATACATGGATACATACAAACATCCGTCCAAAAAAGAATGAAATCGTCTGCTGGCCGATAATGAGCCTCATTTTCAATCCGGTACTATTTTTGATCACGTTCATCGATTTTGACGAAACTTAGCCTGATATTAGATCAAACATTTTTACATCTTTGGACCAAATTTCAAGATTTTTCGATGAAAATTGTCAAAGATACAGCAAATTTAGTGAAGCAATTCCAAATTTCCCTTTTTTACGGGAAAAGCTGTATCTTTGATGCTAGTTATTGTAAAGACTTCAAATTTTGTGGAGTGTTAGTTGGATAGTTGAACTAGATTGTGTGAAATTTTCATGAAAAAATATAAACCGAGAGAGAAATGGCAGCTTGTCAAAGTTGGAAGTGGGTGCACAGCTTCACGCGATTTCATTCTTTTTTGAACGCAACTGTATGTTTTAAACCACAAAAGATCTAACATTTGGTCGCTAGTGGCAGGAGCCCAACAAGGAGATATATTTTTTAGTTTTTAACGATATTTGCCTTAGTTTTTATACACGATTTACTGAAAAAGTGGACCGAAGACTCAAATCGGAATGGAAGGTGGAAAGAAGTCGAATAGTTTGTTAATAACTTTAAACTACTTGTGTGATTCTAATATGTTAATGCATTTTCAATTGAAATTATCTCGTTAATTTAATTGTCTTTATTATGCTTTCTAACAAAATCGGGACTTGCAATTGAAGTGTATCAAGAAATTTAGAATTGAAATTTATTTTCATTTTTTATTCATTTTTTTCCCTTTATTACAAAGTTTTCAATTTTTAATTTAAATCTTGTTTTACAGGCAACGGAAAAACGATTGATAAAAATTTAGGTCTTTCTATGTTATGCATGTTCGTTTTCAATTTGTTACTTTATAAACAAATTATCAAAAATTGAATTTTAATAACCCTCTAAAACCCACTTTTAGGCGAGGTTTACTTCAAAAACTTATCAAACCAATACCCATAAAATCAAGAAATGTGCTTTATAATCACTTATTGTTCGTTGGTTATCAAGAACATAAACTTTTTTCACTAAATTTAAGATATTTTCGAGTTCCGCCTTTATTTTATCCATAATTTGAAAGTTTTAAATGATTTTAAGATGAAACCGCGTATATTAGGTAAAGTGCAACCGCGTACATCCAGAATGAACGTTAACTCGATTTGTGTACGTTTGGCAGCTTCGCCCTTTTGAAATGTTACGCTAGAACTGTCATTTTGGTAGTGTCAGAATTCCACGGTCCACACGCTCGATTTTTTTCAACCATTAATGACTTTTCTTGGACCATTTTTTGCGATTTCCGATAAAACTGCCATTATTGCTGTTTTTCAATCATGACGTACGGTTCAATTTTAAGCATTTTATAAGTTCTAATGAACAAGTTAAAAAATGGTTAAATTTCAACCGCAAAATATATGAAAATCGCCATGTTTGCAAAGCGAACTTGTTTGTTTTTTTACAGCTGTGCGGTGAATAACACTTTTTCGCTCTAAAGTCAGTGCGTGGTTTTATTATACCAAGTGCAATTTACAATTTATGAATAAGATTATCTGATAATAAAAGGCGTAAGTATGTTTTTGATTACAAAAAAAGTGTTTATAAATTAAAATCCTCTAAACCACTATATTTTTTTTCTTGCAGAGAACAGAAACTTGGAAGAATTATTGAACGTCGAAGAACCACAAGTGCATTCGACAGCTACGTGACCCAAGGAATACATTTCCATTCGATTGTGCGTCTGATTCAAAAGGAATCGGATCAGGGGCTTCCGGAAAATATTTTGCAAGAATTTCCGGAAAATGATCTGTAGAACCAGATAATATATTATCAACGATAGCTATGCGGGAAGTGATGACTCTTTTGGCTAGAACTAATCCGGCCCCAACGGTAGAGAATGGTACCTCATCAGACCGGCACGGACAGACGATACGGAGACTGTCGGTAGTTTTAGAAATGGCAAACATCTGCTTCGAATCGAATCACTCATCTTATAAAAGGTAAGTCTTATAAATATTATATTGAATTATTTCAACCCGTTTTTTGTAAACGATTTTCTGTTTTTCTTTAAATTGCAGTATCAATGAGAATAGAACTTCCTCTCGCTCAGCGAATCCATCCGGTTCGAAAATGACGATAAGAAACCAGCACTAAAAATGAGTGGAACGGTGACAGGGTCGACAGGCTGTGCCAGTAACCTGGGGAGGAGGCAGCGTTCGCGAATGTGTTGGCAGCAGAGGTTGACGAAAGCTGAAGCTCTAACCATTCCGCCCTGCAGAGGGGATTTTGGAGATGGCAACGAGAAATTTTTTTAAATGGATTTAATTTTTGCTTCAAGGAATGTATTTTTAAATAAAACGCGGATTTGTACAAATAAGAGTTGATTCTTGTCGTTTTATAATTCATTCAAGTGGTTTCCCAAAGAATTTCTCCTCATTTTTCATTTTTTTCGGTATGCTTGAAAAATAACCATAATCCGAGTTCTCCTCGAAATCTCATTTAATGAGTTTTGGCTGAAAACTCATAAAACGACTTAATCCACAAAACTTCGATTACGGTTATTTTTCAAGCATTAATGGTTCAATATGGCCGAGCGTGCATGTGTTTTTCGATCTAAAATAGCTATTGACAGTTAGGTCTTAAACTTCCCACCATTCCGTTTTTTTCTTAAATATATGATTCTATGTTAGGGAAAAATGAAGAGGTATATAACACGACTAAGGTGTATATAAAACACGGTTTTGGACCACGCTTAAACAGACTGTCTGGCACCGGAGGCATAAATTGCTGTTTTTGCACAGTTAGCGATTTCAAAATTCCCAATCGTTATACGCCTTTGTTTCAAATTCATGGAAATTTGAAAAAAGGATTCAAAAAAATACGACGTTTGGGGTTCACGGTGAGAAAATGTTAGTCAATGATGATTATTTTCACACATGTTTGGGTAACATTGGGTGTGACAGTTGTTTATTTTTGAGATAAATTTATTTTATTCAAACGTGCTGAATCAAAGCAATCGAAAGATTCCTTTTAATTCAACCACGGTGAATGAAAAGTTCAGATACCGGTATTTCGATAGCTTCTTACTATCTTCTTCAGTGAGCGTTTTCGATTGATGAATGTGTATCGTTTCCCGCCCTTATATTATCCGAGTTAGGTAAGCTACTGATAGGTAGCAAAAACCTCCGAATGCTCAGCAGTTGTGCCGTTGTCTGTTTTTTTTGTGTCTAGTTGATTATTGGGTTATAACCTTTATTTTCAAAATATTGATAGTGTTTTGCCAAACAAATCCAAAAATTTGTTTAATTTTTAAATTGTAATTTGTAATTTTTGTAATTTGTAATTTATTAACTTAAACGTAGCCTATCAGTTACAATGAACTATTAATTCAGGTTAAGGTTTAAATAATTTTTTTTTGCTTCAATTAACCTTCTTTTCTCACTGTGTAGTCATTTTGGCTTTTAAGTTAACGAAATCCTGATAGAATAATTGATATGACGATTCTGTCAAAAATAATATTCGTAGAATGAATTTTAAGACGTTAGATCTTATGACTCAAACTTATGTAATTTTTCTAATAACATGGGTTTTTCCTCCTCAATTGTTGAGTGTCTGCAATGAAAGTGTATTCGTTTTAAAATTTTCTCTCACACCGGTAGGGAGCACGTGTTTTAGCCGATTCCAAATTTAAAATTGTGCTTCAACTGGTATACCTAAAACCAATATTAACGCATGTACCGTTGCAGGTGGTAGGACACCTCAGAACAAAATAGCTGCACGAACTTAATTATAATGTTGCAAAAAAGCTTTTCTCGATAGACATTGCTTTTAAATTAGTTGTGTTTGGCCATTTTCCGTATATTTTTAGAAAGTTTTCTTCTACCAAGCGTTAAGTACAGGGGGGTGACAATCTGGTTCTTCTTGCGAACAAGAATCTTTTTTCTTTTTTTCTATCCATCAGGAGAAACGTTTATGGTGTTTTCCTCTCAAAGCAGAACAGAGTTGAAAAAGTCAAAATTTCAACCAATGAGGAACCAGAATGATGGTTGTGTTAGTTTGCAATCAGTCATAATTCTCTAGGATTTGACATCTAGTCCGGTTCCTTGACAGCAAAATGTCAGGTTTGTTATGGGCCCACAAAATCGTGGGCCCGAAATTTTGATGGTTGTCAAAATCAATGACAAAGGATAGGGCTGTCACCCCCCTGTTATAGTATGTTAGCACATTGCGGACCAAATACGAGTTATCTCGTTTTTTTGCTCCCCGCAAGTGTAATTCACTTGAATTCAACTCAAATGTTTTAAATTCATAATGAAACTATATTCAACTCAATTAAACACATCACTTTGGAAACTCAACGATACTAAACTTTTAAAATTTGGTCCAGTTGTTTCTGAGATAAAAGTATGCGTAATTTTGATGCTTCCCAGCTGAGATTTCTTCGCGGTCCTTAATAAGCTTCAAAAAACAAGTATAGTAAGATATATAAATGAATCAAAATCGATCATTGTTGCACTCCTTTAGCTATGAGGGCCAAGGTTGGCGGAATCACAGAAAAATCTATAATTTCACAGAATTTTGAAAAAAAATTCATCACAGAATCTGTGTAACTGAACACAGAGTTTTGAAAATTTTCACAGATTTCACAATTTTTTTTTTATTTTGTTTACCTATTTCCAAAATTCTTATCTTTTATTATCTCAACATTAGTTCTGGATTTCTAACTTTGTATGGGAAAATCATGATAAGATTGTTATTGTTTATTAACAATCACACTTTTTTTTCACTGAAAACCGCCACAGAATATCTGGGTTAAATCACAGAAACTCATTTTTTTTAAAATAAAAACACAGATTTTTTTCAGCAACCTTTCTGAGGGCCTCATTTGTTAGAATAAAAACTTGTAGATTACTCTTTTTTCATTTGAATTTCTATTAAATAAGCATAACTTCAGTGTTGGATTGCAGTGAGCAATTGTTAGTCGTCAAATTCGTAAAGTGTAGCACCGAGTTTACAGTTCAGAAACCGCCGTATGTGACAAAGACACCAACAACAGGCCGCTTAATTTGCGGTTCCTGCCTCAAAGGTCAACCAGTAGTGCAATAGCTGCATACTGAATAATGCAAGTAAGTAATGTTCTGTATGAAGTCTGGAGGCCTTCCATATCGGTAAAAGAACCAATCCGCCATCATCCATGCGTCAATTAAGCGGTTACAACGACTCAGCTCAGAGGGTTTAAGTCTCAATCAAAGTATCTACATATATAGATACGTATGTTCTTATATCGACTTACTGTGTGGTTTGTGGCCTTTGATGGAACGGTAGAACAAATCCGGAGGCTCGATCTCCAGCCAGCAGTCAGGTTAACTTCAACATTGGAAAGTGAGCAGAGCAGCCCCAGTATGGCTCCAGGTTAGAATAATCTAATTGCAGGTTGCAACAAGAACCGAGAAAATGATCTTGATCTGCATACGGTTCAACTGCCTGTCATGTGCATACTACACTGTGGAAAAAAGTGCAAAACATTTTACGACCAAGAGATCAAATGAAGAGAACCTTCGCATGATCTTGAGCAGACTAATCTAAAAGCTATAAATATTAGATAAAATTAAATGATTGGAGTTGGTTTTTTGCCTTAGAATGTCATCTTTAAGATGTTGAATTTCATAACTTTGACAGACGATAATATTAACCAACAAGGGAATTCCATACAACTAGTCGCTAAGACTGTTTATTTCAGTTTCAGTCAGAAGGGAATACTTGAGGATTACTCAATATGTGCCTCCAAGAAAAATTTCAGTTTTAATCAACAGGCGTTAAATGTTTGCTACGTGAGTTGATAATTACTATGTGGGTTTAGCAACAAGAGCACTTTTCTCCAGTTCTTTTGATATTTCTAAAGATAAAGAATATTATAAAAATTTAAAAACAATTATAAAATTTTGGGATTAAAGTGACGAAGGATATAAGTTTCAACTAACATACAAATTAAGAATCTTTATTTTTTGTTGCGGAACCAAATGCAGCAACTAAAGACGGAAGCCAAACATACCTACATACGTTTTCTCAAATTTTAATTAAATTTGCCAAACATGCACATCGCACACCTGTTATGAGGAAGAAGCTGGTGTGCATATGTGCCTTATCGTTTCTTAAGATTCTTCATTGGAACAAGGAGCCCCGGATAAAAAGGAAGCTTGGCATTTGAACTATAGGGCGAGTACACCGGGATCAATTTGGTAAGACGTTAGCTTAGCAGCTAATAAAAATTAAGATGCACACAGCTCTGCCCTCTTTTCTTTTTCGAGTATCCTCCTCCAGAATATGTGTGTATAACTTTAGGAGTAAAAACCAGTTTGCAGAAATATACCTTCAGGATTACGAACTTTGGAATATAGAAACAAAAATTGAGCCCTTTCCGGTCGATTAAAAAAAGGCTCTCGATTAGATCTTTAAACCCCACATTCTGCATTCAATTTGATTGGCCCGATACTCATTCCATGAATGGAGCCAACTTAATACTGCCAAACAATCATATAACAGCCGGAAATGTACATATGCATAAGTCGCCCGGCAGTTTCCCTTTTGGAATGTTTCTTTATGCAATAGGAAGCTCCTGTTGTACTCGTATGAGATTTTTTAACCGACCTGCTGGATGCAAAGTTCTGAAAATTTCAATTCGTGACAATATCGTTCTGACCACAGGAGAAAAATTAAGTCTTCCAGAAGGACACATCCCAAACTTCGGATCATTTGGTTTCTAAAAGTACCACAAACAAAGTTTAAAAAAAAAATTAAAATAACAAAACTTGTCATTTTTGTCATTTTTGTAATTATTGTCATTTTTGTCTTTTTTGTCTTTTTTGTCTTTTTTGTCTTTTTTGTCTTTTTTGTCTTTTTTGTCTTTTTTGTCTTTTTTGTCTTTTTTGTCTTTTTTGTCTTTTTTGTCTTTTTTGTCTTTTTTGTCTTTTTTGTCTTTTTTGTCTTTTTTGTCTTTTTTGTCTTTTTTGTCTTTTTTGTCTTTTTTGTCTTTTTTGTCTTTTTTGTCTTTTTTGTCTTTTTTGTCTTTTTTGTCTTTTTTGTCTTTTTTGTCTTTTTTGTCTTTTTTGTCTTTTTTGTCTTTTTTGTCTTTTTTGTCTTTTTTGTCTTTTTTGTCTTTTTTGTCTTTTTTGTCTTTTTTGTCTTTTTTGTCTTTTTTGTCTTTTTTGTCTTTTTTGTCTTTTTTGTCTTTTTTGTCTTTTTTGTCTTTTTTGTCTTTTTTGTCTTTTTTGTCTTTTTTGTCTTTTTTGTCTTTTTTGTCTTTTTTGTCTTTTTTGTCTTTTTTGTCTTTTTTGTCTTTTTTGTCTTTTTTGTCTTTTTTGTCTTTTTTGTCTTTTTTGTCTTTTTTGTCTTTTTTGTCTTTTTTGTCTTTTTTGTCTTTTTTGTCTTTTTTGTCTTTTTTGTCTTTTTTGTCTTTTTTGTCTTTTTTGTCTTTTTTGTCTTTTTTGTCTTTTTTGTCTTTTTTGTCTTTTTTGTCTTTTTTGTCTTTTTTGTCTTTTTTGTCTTTTTTGTCTTTTTTGTCTTTTTTGTCTTTTTTGTCTTTTTTGTCTTTTTTGTCTTTTTTGTCTTTTTTGTCTTTTTTGTCTTTTTTGTCTTTTTTGTCTTTTTTGTCTTTTTTGTCTTTTTTGTCTTTTTTGTCTTTTTTGTCTTTTTTGTCTTTTTTGTCTTTTTTGTCTTTTTTGTCTTTTTTGTCTTTTTTGTCTTTTTTGTCTTTTTTGTCTTTTTTGTCTTTTTTGTCTTTTTTGTCTTTTTTGTCTTTTTTGTCTTTTTTGTCTTTTTTGTCTTTTTTGTCTTTTTTGTCTTTTTTGTCTTTTTTGTCTTTTTTGTCTTTTTTGTCTTTTTTGTCTTTTTTGTCTTTTTTGTCTTTTTTGTCTTTTTTGTCTTTTTTGTCTTTTTTGTCTTTTTTGTCTTTTTTGTCTTTTTTGTCTTTTTTGTCTTTTTTGTCTTTTTTGTCTTTTTTGTCTTTTTTGTCTTTTTTGTCTTTTTTGTCTTTTTTGTCTTTTTTGTCTTTTTTGTCTTTTTTGTCTTTTTTGTCTTTTATGTCTTTTTGTTGTCTTTTTTGTCTTTTTGTTGTCTTTTTTGTCTTTTTGTTGTCTTTTTTGTCTTTTTGTTGTCTTTTTTGTCTTTTTTGTCTTTTTGTTGTCTTTTTTGTCTTTTTGTTGTCTTTTTTGTCTTTTTTGTCTTTTTTGTCTTTTTTGTCTTTTTTGTCTTTTTTGTCTTTTTTGTCTTTTTTGTCTTTTTTTTGTCTTTTTTGTCTTTTTTGTCTTTTTTGTCTTTTTTGTCTTTTTTGTCTTTTTTGTCTTTTTTGTCTTTTTTGTCTTTTTTGTCTTTTTTGTCTTTTTTGTCTTTTTTGTCTTTTTTGTCTTTTTTGTCTTTTTTGTCTTTTTTGTCTTTTTTGTCTTTTTTGTCTTTTTTGTCTTTTTTGTCTTTTTTGTCTTTTTTGTCTTTTTTGTCTTTTTTGTCTTTTTTGTCTTTTTTGTCTTTTTTGTCTTTTTTGTCTTTTTTGTCTTTTTTGTCTTTTTTGTCTTTTTTGTCTTTTTTGTCTTTTTTGTCTTTTTTGTCTTTTTTGTCTTTTTTGTCTTTTTTGTCTTTTTTGTCTTTTTTGTCTTTTTTGTCTTTTTTGTCTTTTTTGTCTTTTTTGTCTTTTTTGTCTTTTTTGTCTTTTTTGTCTTTTTTGTCTTTTTTGTCTTTTTTGTCTTTTTTGTCTTTTTTGTATTTTTTGTCTTTTTTGTCTTTTTTGTCTTTTTTGTCTTTTTTGTCTTTTTTGTCTTTTTTGTCTTTTTTGTCTTTTATGTCTTTTTTGTCTTTTATGTCTTTTTGTTGTCTTTTTTGTCTTTTTTGTCTTTTTTGTCTTTTTTGTCTTTTTTGTCTTTTTTGTCTTTTTTGTCTTTTTTGTCTTTTTTGTCTTTTTTGTCTTTTTTGTCTTTTTTGTCTTTTTTGTCTTTTTTGTCTTTTTTGTCTTTTTTGTCTTTTTTGTCTTTTTTGTCTTTTTTGTCTTTTTTGTCTTTTTTGTCTTTTTTGTCTTTTTTGTCTTTTTTGTCTTTTTTGTCTTTTTTGTCTTTTTTGTCTTTTTTGTCTTTTTTGTCTTTTTTGTCTTTTTTGTCTTTTTTGTCTTTTTTGTCTTTTTTGTCTTTTTTGTCTTTTTTGTCTTTTTTGTCTTTTTTGTCTTTTTTGTCTTTTTTGTCTTTTTTGTCTTTTTTGTCTTTTTTGTCTTTTTTGTCTTTTTTGTCTTTTTTGTCTTTTTTGTCTTTTTAGTCTTTTTTGTCTTTTTTGTCTTTTTTGTCTTTTTTGTCTTTTTTGTCTTTTTTGTCTTTTTTGTCTTTTTTGTCTTTTTTGTCTTTTTTGTCTTTTTTGTCTTTTTTGTCTTTTTTGTCTTTTTTGTCTTTTTTGTCTTTTTTGTCTTTTTTGTCTTTTTTGTCTTTTTTGTCTTTTTTGTCTTTTTTGTCTTTTTTGTCTTTTTTGTCTTTTTTGTCTTTTTTGTCTTTTTTGTCTTTTTTGTCTTTTTTGTCTTTTTTGTCTTTTTTGTCTTTTTTGTCTTTTTTGTCTTTTTTGTCTTTTTTGTCTTTTTTGTCTTTTTTGTCTTTTTTGTCTTTTTTGTCTTTTTTGTCTTTTTTGTCTTTTTTGTCTTTTTTGTCTTTTTTGTCTTTTTTGTCTTTTTTGTCTTTTTTGTCTTTTTTGTCTTTTTTGTCTTTTTTGTCTTTTTTGTCTTTTTTGTCTTTTTTGTCTTTTTTGTCTTTTTTGTCTTTTTTGTCTTTTTTGTCTTTTTTGTCTTTTTTGTCTTTTTTGTCTTTTTTGTCTTTTTTGTCTTTTTTGTCTTTTTTGTCTTTTTTGTCTTTTTTGTCTTTTTTGTCTTTTTTGTCTTTTTTGTCTTTTTTGTCTTTTTTGTCTTTTTTGTCTTTTTTGTCTTTTTTGTCTTTTTTGTCTTTTTTGTCTTTTTTGTCTTTTTTGTCTTTTTTGTCTTTTTTGTCTTTTTTGTCTTTTTTGTCTTTTTTGTCTTTTTTGTCTTTTTTGTCTTTTTTGTCTTTTTTGTCTTTTTTGTCTTTTTTGTCTTTTTTGTCTTTTTTGTCTTTTTTGTCTTTTTTGTCTTTTTTGTCTTTTTTGTCTTTTTTGTCTTTTTTGTCTTTTTTGTCTTTTTTGTCTTTTTTGTCTTTTTTGTCTTTTTTGTCTTTTTTGTCTTTTTTGTCTTTTTTGTCTTTTTTGTCTTTTTTTGTCTTTTTTGTCTTTTTTGTCTTTTTTGTCTTTTTTGTCTTTTTTTGTCATTTTTGTTTTTTTTTGTCTTTTTTGTCATTTTTGTCATTTTTGTCATTTTTGTCATTTTAGTCATCTTTTTCATTTTTGTCATTTTTGTCATTTTTGTCATTTTTGTCATTTTTGTCATTTTTGTCATTTTTGTCATTTTTGTCATTTTTGTCATTTTTGTCATTTTTGTCATTTTTGTCATTTTTGTCATTTTTGTCATTTTTGTCATTTTTGTCATTTTTGTCATTTTTGTCATTTTTGTCATTTTTGTCATTTTTGTCATTTTTGTCATTTTTGTCATTTTTGTCATTTTTGTCATTTTTGTCATTTTTGTCATTTTTGTCATTTTTGTCATTTTTGTCATATTTGTCATTTTTGTCATTTTTGTGATTTTTTACATTTTTGTGTTTTTTGTCATTTTTGTCATTTTTGTCGTTTTTGTCATTTTTCAAATCATTTTTTGTCATTTTCAAAATAAAAGAAAAGAAAATATGTCCAGTCAAAAGTAACTCTTATTGCATTTATCTAGCAATAAATTGAGCCCGTTTTAGTTCATATACGATTACGTCTTTTTGAAAATTTAGCACTTGAAAATTTGATTTGTAACTTTTGAACGGCGTAATAGATGGCAATGTTTCAAGTCAATTTTCAACGTATTTTTTGGATGTCAGCATTTGAACTTTTACACACTTTTTTGAAGATTTTTGTTCGAGCTTGTACATCTGTTCTCTGTGGTTTGACCAACATTTTTTAACTAATTAAGCTGAAGATCACATTTAATGTGAAGTCAGTCGCTGAATCTGAAAATGAAAGTAAAAAAACTCTCAGAAGAACAGTTTTAAGTTATGCTCCAAATATGAAATTTTGGAGCAATTAAAAAGGTACTTGTACTTATTTTCAAATAGCTCGGACTGCATAACATTAATTTGAAATCTCTTTTTTACATATTGAAGGTGAAGGTGAATAAATTGCCATCGATCATCGATCTTACTTTTGCATATGATTAACAGTATTTATTGTTGATATTAGTGAAGTACTGATAAAAAAAATAATAATATAACTGTGATATTTCCACTACGATAATAATATAAAATGCATTTTTTAGAGAAAATTTTGTTTCATCGACAATTTTTCAAAATCTGTCAATTCAAAATAAAGATTTCAAGTGGTTATTTATCAAAATTGGTTAAAAATTGAGGAAGTTATGGAAGTTATTTTACTAAAACAGTTTATATTTGCATTTTTGAATAATTTTATAAACCGCAGTGTACTAGTCTTAGTATAGGAAGAATTAAACATGATAAATCTTACTCGATCCAATCTAAAATTAGTCATTAACTTACCAGAAGGTCACAAAAGATTTTAAATTAATGTTATATAGTCCGAGCTATTTGAATATAAATACTTCTAATACTATAATTTTTTTTTTATTTTTCCAAAAATTCATATTTTGAGTATATTAACTCAAAACTGTTCTAATGAGAATTTTTTTATTTCGTTTCAGCGCCCGATTTCACATTAAAAATTTGGGTCAGTCGATGAAGTTCAAGTTTTTTTAGTCTTTGTGAACTAGTGTAATTTATCGTTCGAAGGAAAACGCCCTATAGTAGGCAAATGTTGATGATATTCTGCAGGCAGCGATTCACGAATTCCTGTTGCCGTTAGGAACGTTTTTTCAACTTTTTTGAGTAAGGGTCTATCTCCGGAGTCATTACACCGAAGGTAAACTGCATTCATTCATCTTGACAGACGCTCTAGAGCAGGCATGTCAAACTGGGGGTTTGCGGGCCGCATGCGGCCCGCGGTCTTGGTCAATGCGGCCCGCGAAGCTCCGTTAAATTGTCACAAAAAACACCACTGATTTTTATGTAAAATATTACTGCAAAAACTTAAGTTGAATGTAAGGTTTTCAACTTAATGAAAAGGTTTTTCGATGCTGAAATTTGTTTCTCTGAACCACAGTTTGAGGTATTTCCCGCTTCCGTGGAGGATTGTGTGTAAACATTCATATAGTATTTAAACAACATAAATATCTTCCAAGTATTTTGGTTCTATTATTTTTGTGTTACCGAAGGAACAACAGACAAATTGTGATATTTTTTAAATTGAAGATGTACGTAAGCGTGAATATAAACATTATTCATTGTATAAAAGAACATCCTAAATAATCAAAAATTTTCTGAGATTAAATTTGTGATTAAAATTGTAAAATGAAAAAAATAATTGTGTTTTTAAAAAATATCTTCAGCTACTGTTCATAATATTATCTTTTTCTATAATCTGACCAATAAACTACTCTTCGCACATATTTTTTTGACTTCTTTTCGGATTCAGAGGTCGATTTTAAATTTCAAACTTGACGTCAATAAATAAAGTTCAGTTTTTTGTAAACAATTGCTATCACAATATGAGGCCCTCAGAGCCAAAGGGGTATAAGTGCACAAAAGCTACTTTCGAGATAGCACGCTTCAAAGTTTCTTTGTTGTGCGATTTTCAATATACTTTTTGGGAAGTTGTAGTGTTTGTCCGTTCAAAGAAGTATAAAAATAAAATTATAAAAATCTGAAATATTGTAAATTGCATGAATTTTTAGACTTCTGCGAACATCTGATTTGACAGATAAAAATCTCGCACTCACTAATACCATAACATTCTTCATGTAAACAATCAAGTGGTAAAAGTTGAAAAGGGAGCATAAGAAAAAAGGACCATCCAGCATAAGAGTTCAGTTACTTCAAATTATTTTTACAAAAAATCAACATTCATACGCACCATTACCGTCTTCAACAAACTGCGCAGATTGCACCTATTTAGACCCCCGTGCAATTAATTTACGCGCAGTAAAATCTGCTCACAGACCTATAGACCTATAGACAATGACACATATCGATGTGCTTTACATCATTGGATGAAATTGAATTAAAAAATATTGCGACTGGTGTATCAGTAAAAATAGTCAGTGAATCCTTCATTTTTCGGATAATTTTTCAGTTATTCGAAAAACGCCCGAAAAATGCATAATTGATTTGTTTCACTCACATTCTGATACCGGAATGTACAGAATGCATTCTGTTTTCTGTTCGTTTCTTTTCATTTGTTGATCGGCCAATCTTCGTTATTAAATTCCTTGGCTCGCATTTCATAATAATCTTCGCCAAAACAATAACGGTTATACCGTTTGGAAATGTGATTCGAAAATCAGTAGCGAGCAACGGCTGATTTGAAAAACTGACACGGATTGTCTATGTGTGCGTCAGTGCGAAAATATTTCTGCGTGGAAATTATTTGCACAGAAGTCTAAATAGGTGCAATTTCCGCAATAAGTACTGAATAAAGATTTTAATACAACTAATGGTGCAAATCTGTTTGCTAAAATAAGGGACACCGATAGCAATTTCAAATTTGCACATTTTCAATGTATTATTCACCAAGAGGCATTATGCGCAAAGCAATTAAAGTTTCAAAATGTGCTAAAAGTACGCTGGCTTTCCTGCCACAAAATATTTAAAAGATTTTGTTTTGCTACGAGAGGAAATAAACTTCACACTTTCATTTAAAATTTATTGTCAGTTGGAATTGCAAAGCACTTAACAATGTTTGTGACTAGATGGTTGGAGGGTCAGATATTAGTCACTGAATACTTGGTTGTTTGTTGACTGTCTAGTAGTCACGGCGACTCTTAGATGTTTTTTGTTTTTCTTTGTTTTAGGATAAGATAAAGCATTGCAATTTAACTATTTCAAATTAGACATATTAATCTACATCTTCAAAGTCCACCTCTCAACAGTTATAGTATTTTGGATTACAGGCTTGCTTACACTCGCTTGCTTAAAAATAGACAATTTCTGTTCGCAAAAAAAAAATGTTTTGTTGAGACAGAAGCATTAAGTAATCATATCTAAATTGCTTGAATATTCTAAGACCAACGGTTCATGACCTTAGTTTTCAAAGCCATCAAATGAAGTCTTAACAATGTGACAATAAATATATGCTTAATAAATACCGAATTCAGGAAATTAGGAATCATGGAGTCAGTAGGGTCGGTTCATTGTGTGTGTGTGTGTGTGTGTGTGTGTGTGTGTGTGTGTGTGTGTGTGTGTGTGTGTGTGTGTGTGTGTGTGTGTGTGTGTGTGTGTGTGTGTGTGTGTGTGTGTGTGTATGTGTGTGTGTGTGTGTGTGTGTGTGTATGTGTGTGTGTGTATGTGTGTGTGTGTGTGTTTGAAAAAGTGTTACATCAGGCAAGCGAGCCGCGATCAGATGCGTTTTTTTCTTTTTCTCTTTCCCTCCCCGTTAACATAATGCGTTAGAACGTTTTTGTACGTTAGGTCGTTCTTGCTCTTCGAGTTTTAAACGCGTGATAAAATTCGGTGAGTTGCACCGGTGCCAAGTGCATTGCACATGTAAGACAATGCCACGTTAGGACGTTCTTGCTCTTCGAGTTTTAAGCGCGCGATTATCTTCGGTGAATTGCACTGGTGCTAAATGCATTGTACGTGTATAACAATGACACGTAAGGACGCTTTGCTCTTCTCGTTATAAGTGCGCGGTAAAATTCGGTAAGTTGCACTTGTGCCAAGGGCATTGTACTTGTATGACAGTGCCACGTTAGGACGCTTTGCTCTGCTCGTCTTAAGCGTGCGGTACAATTAGGTGAGTCGCACCGGTGCTAAGTACATTTTACGTGTATGACAATGCCACGTTAGGACGTATATTCTCTAAATAAAAACGCGATGTACTCGATAGTGTGCGACGCGACGATCATTCAATATTTAACTTTGCTTTGATCACATCCCTTCCCAAAGGGAAACCAGATCTTATTTACCTTCCCCACTAACAAACTACCCTTCCTGTGACGACCGTGGAGATTTAGAGGTGTATTCGGTCTCTAGTAGCAACGGAAGTCGAACTAACAATCCTTCCCTTTCCCCGATGAACCGTAAGGACGTGGCCGGCGCCGTTATTGACCATAAAGGATAAGGAATCTTCGAAACGTGTACACAGAAAATGGTAAGCTAATCCCAAGCCCCATTTATTTGGATCTATGTACAATTTTGGTGGTTCTTGTCAATCACGGAGTAGCAACTACTGAAATGTACGGTTTATCTAAGCTCAAGCTAAGCTCAAGAGAGGAAATAATATTATTTTTGGAAATGAAAGGTGAACCTGTTGAACATTTTCAAGCAGACGACTGGGTTCATGATTTGACATTTGCCGTTGATCTCACTGGTCACCTGTAAGATTTGAACTTAAAACTTCAAGGAAAAGAAAAAAAAATCATAAGTGCTTGTGATGATGTAAAAAACTTTCAAGCGAAGTTACTATTATTGATCAACCAAATTTCCAAAGAAAACCTTGTGCACTGCTCTACGTGTCAAGAACTGAAAAGATCAAATGAGGCTGCATCATTTTGTAAATATGTACTTCACCTAAAATCGTTACTAGATGCATTCAAAAGCCGTTTTCTTGACTTAAATTCATACGAGCAAGAATTTTCGTTGTTTGTATCTCCATTTTCGTTTGCTTCTGAAAATGCTGCTGATAATTTGCAACTAGAGTTGATAGAGCTGCAGTGCAATTCTTTATTAAAAGCAAAATACATTGAAGGGGCTGTACCGAATTTTTACAGCTATTTGCCTGAACGCTACGTTGAGTTACGGAAATTTGTTGCCAGAATTCTTGCTATGTTTGCTAGTACCTATCTATGTGAGGAGTTTTTTCCATAATGAAAGTCATAAAAACTTCTTATCGTTCGAGATTATCTGTTACAAATTTATCATCAATAATGAAAGTGTCAGTGACAAATTAACTTCAACCTGATATTAATAAACAAGTATCTCAGAAAATAAGTCAAGCATCGAGACAATAGATATAATGCATTATAATATAAGATGTTAAACATTAAATGTTTAATAAAAATTTAACGCAAAATTTTATTCCAAGTTTACTTTTAACTATATTCCGTTGTATTGTATCTAATCTCCGCGAAACTAATATGTTATGTTTTCTAACTGATTTTGGCTGCGGCCCTCTACGTCTAGAAATTTTTTAATGCGGCCCGCACACCTAAACGAGTTTGACATGCCTGCTCTAGAGAGCCCTCCTAACTCAATTTTCATGCTACAATTATGACGTGATAATGGTTGTCGACCACATTGTATCCAGTTGTAGTAATATTTCCATTCAAAATCGATCACTTCAGTAGAGTAGAGTAGAAAAAAACCTAATCACGGCATGTGGTTTCGGATAAATGCTACTCGTCGATATTGTAACAGCGCAAGTCTTGTCACGAGGTAAATTCCAACCGGACCAGGACGAGAAATTATCTTAATGGATCAATCAAAATTTGTGCAGCTGGGTTTTTCTCGGCGGTTTCCCACAACCAGCCCTGAGTGGAAAAACTTAGAACCGATCAATTGATCTATTGATCGATCGGCTCAGAAAAGGAAGAAAAAAAAGTGCAACTTCAACTAGTTTGTACCCACTTAATTGGACACTAGCTTTGTGAACATCAGGTACCGCGACATCAGCAGACAGGTGCTGCATGCGGTTGAGAAAATGTGGCGAAACAGAAGAATTCATTCTGCTGACCGCGCATCGTGTCCGTGATCATCTTTCCCCATCGAATGAATGGGGATCGTACGTAACTACAATATGAAACCGATCGTGTTCTTCGTGGGGGATGAAATCGAGCAAATATACCTCTTTATGTATTTATGTTCTGCGAATTGACCAATGATGTGATTTGTTGAATGAAAGATGCTGTGCTTGATGCTAACTGAACACCTGCACTTGTTTTCCCGTGCGAAGCAGTGAATGGAACTTGAAATTTGAGGTTAGAACGCATTTTTTGAGGAAATTTGAACAATTTTTATACTGTTGTTTGTAGAAAAATCTCATTGCTGAAGTTCGAAAATTTGGCATTGTGTCTTCTTTTTGGTCCCAAACTTTGTTTCCAAGGCACATTTTTTAGGTTTATGTGGATGACTCTAATGTGGAGTCTGCGTCAAGTGGTTTTTTTGTGAAATTTATTTTAAGTGTATATTAGATGCGCTCAATAATTATTGAATTATTAATTTGTTAACTTACTATGAAATTTTTTTATAAAATTTTAACATATAACATAACATATTTTTATTGTTTAAAAATTAAAATTTTTCCAACTAAAGTAAATTTAATTCCTTTAAGAAAATTGAGTGTACAAGATTTTTTTATAACATGAAATTTACTGAAATTTGTGAAATATTCGAAGATGGAAGCTTTTATGGTGGTTAAAATTCAAGAGATAGAACCGATAGAGGCTCTGAAATAATAGCCCACCAAAAAGAAGACCCGATTTTATCCAGATATCTCCGAATATTTAATACAAAATTTGGAAAAAGTCCTGTCCGGCCCTGTTGCCCGAATTCCATCGAAAAAAAACTAGGATTTAAATATTTGAGAAATCAAAAAATAAAAACACAATTATATTGAAAAATTTTTTATATTCAAAACGAAATTTTTTTAGCAAACACGGTTTAAAATCTGCTGATAAGTTTTGAAGGATAATTTTTTTAAGTATTTTTTTCTTGATTTTTGTTTAGTAATTCCTCGGTTTTGATAAAATTTGCGCGGATATTACCCGGATTTTCGGTCGACAATTTTGAAATCAAATGTCTGTATTCTGCCAGGTTTTAAGATAAAATAGATCGGATTTGTCCTGACCGGATATGTGCTGAAAAAATTCTGGATAATTTGGATATGACCAAATTGACAAATTTACAATATTGACTCAACTAACAATATCGACAAATTTGTCGATGTACAAATTTGACTAATTTGACACAATTTTAAACATTCACAGCATTTAAAAAAAATTAAAACATCTGGAAATTGACAGAATCAATAACATTGACTAAATTGCACAATGGACAAAACTGATAAAATCGACCAAAGGAGACCAAAATAACAAAATCGACCAAATTAACAAATTTGACAAAAACGACACAATTGACAAAATTGATAAAAGAAACAAAATTGACTTAACCGACAAATTTGGCTTAATTTAAACAATATTGATAAATGAAAAAATTGTCAAAATTGATATACAGAGTAAATAATCGAATTGACAAAGTGCAACGTTGTCAAAATAGTCACAATCGACAAAATTATCAGTTTTATCAAAATTGACATAATTGAAAATATAGACTAAATGACAACATAAGTTAATGACAAGTTGTCAAAACAGAAAAAAATTACTTTAACGACAAATTAACAAAATTTTGATCAAATTTACAAAATTCACTGAATTCACTAAATTTATAAAATTGTCGAAATTGGCAAAAGTGTAAAAAATGATAAAACTGAAAGAATAAAAAAGGGATTTAATTAACAAAAGTGACAAAATTGACTAAAGCAACAAAATTGATAGATTTGGAAAAAAATTACCACATCGAAAAATTCACAAAATCGACTTAATTGACAGAAAAAAACTCAAAATCGATAAAATTAATATAAATTGAAAAAAGCATCAAAATTGACAGAATTGACAAAAAAAGACCAAATCGAAAAATTCACAAAATCGACATTATTGACAGAAAAAACCCAAAATCAACAAAATTAACAAAAATTGAAAAAACAACAAAATTGACAGAATTTACAAAAAAAAACAACCCGAAAAATTTACAAAATCGACTTAATTGACAGAAAAACCCAAAACCGACAAAATCAATATAAATTGAAAAAAGCAATAAAGTTGACAGAATTGTCAAAAAATGACCAAATCCAAAAAATCAGAAATCGACTTAATTCACAGAAAGAACCCAAATTCGACAAAACTAACATAAATTGAAAAAAAAAATAGAAAAATTGAGGATTGCGTCAAAAATGACAGAATTAACACAGTTGACAAAACAGATAAAATTAACAAATTTGACACCTAGTGAAAACATGAGAAAAATTGACATATTCGAAAAAAGTGCCTCAAAATTGACGAAACTGACAAAATTAACTAAACTGGCAAGACAGAACTGAAAAAAATCGTAACAAAATTGTCAAAATTTACAAAAGCTTAAACTTTACGTATTGACAAATTTGATAGAATTGATAAAACTGACAAAATAAACGAAACTGTCGAAATTGACACAATTAAAACAATCGACTAAAATCACACCAGAATTCACAACATTTTTCGGGGTTTCTTTTGTTGATTTTTTCCGGCGATGTTTAAAAAAAAAGTCGCTAGTTTTAAGTTTCAGTCTTCTTTAAATTCGACCGTACTTAGAAAAAAGCTTTTTTTCTGAGGATGGTCGAATAAAAGTAGACTGAAACGCATAACTAACGAATTTTCTAAAAACATCATCGAAATCAACAAACGAAACCCCGAAAAGTTACATCCAACTGTAATTTTAAGGGTCATGAAGAAATTCACAAAGTTGACTAAATTGTCAAAATTGATCAAACTGACAAAATTTACAAAATTGACCAAACGACAAAATCGTCGAAATTAACAAAATCAACAAAATTAATTAATTAATCCAATTTGACAAAATTTCATAAATTTTAAAAATTGGCAAAACTTGCAAAAAATGACAAAATTGACAACATTTCTAAAAGTTGACAAATTGACAAATTTGATTACTTTGGACGAAATAGCAAAATTGACCAATCACTAAAATTTTTTTTCATAATAATGGCCTATTTGGAAAGAGAGAAAAACATTACAGGGTCAATAAAATTTACAAAATGGACTCATTGAATAATTGCCGAAATTGTTAAAGTTGAATTGACAAATTGAAAAATTGTCAAAATTTACACAGTTGACAAAACAGACAAAATTACGAAATTAACAAAATTTGACACTGAGTGGAAACGTGACAAAAATGGTTAGATTCGAAAAAAGTGACTCAAAATTGATGAAACTGACAAAATTCATAAAACTGGCCGGAACCGAATTGACAAAATTGACAAATTTTACAAAAAATAAAAATTCACGTATTGACAAATTTGATAATATTAATAAAACAGACAACGAAATTCTCGAAATTGACACAATTGAAACTAAATTAACAACATTCGGAGTTTCTTTTGTTGATTTTGTTTAGTGATGTTCTTTAAAAAATCATAATCAGGCGGAAAAATTGCTTCTTTTTTCTGAGGATGGTCGAATAAAAGAAGACTGAAACGTAAAACTAGTGAATTTTTAATAACATCACCAAACAAAATCAACAAAATAAAGCCAGAAAAAACAGTGAAGAAATTCACAAAATTAATTAAATTCACAAAATTGCCAAAAACGACAAAACGACAAAATTGTCAAAATTCACAAAATTGATTAATTCGAACAATGTGACAAAAATCACAGAATTGACAAAATTTCACAAATTAACAAAATTGGCAAAACTTGTTAAAAGTGAAAAAATTGACAACACTTCTCAAATTGACAAATTAGATTAATTTGACAACA